>NC_143583.1:223164604-223430709 GCF_048544385.1 Mastigoproctus giganteus
AATAATTGCATGAGAGGGCATAAATTCAAATTCCTGAAAGTAGGATAGATGTAGTAGTAGCGGTAGTGGCAAGTGATGCAAGTAAGCAAGTGTATGAGATTATGCAGCATCAGCCAAAAAAAATCACACCATTGCCTCCAAATGCCTGTCCAGTTCCGCCTTAAATTTATTCAACCTATCAACTTCCATAACGACAGATGGAAGTTTGTTCCAGCAATTAACCACCCGCTGGCTAAAGGCAAATTTCCAAACATCTGTTCTACATGTGTCTTTTCTTAATTTGAATTTATGCCCTCGTAGGTTCGTAATCCGAACAAGTGGAAGGATCCCATCAGAATTCAGTGTGCTCAACCCATTCAAGACCTTATATACCTCAATCAGATCACCGCACAGGTGCCTACTCCAGCCACTGCAATTTGCAGAACTTAAGCCTCTCTCTTGGTAAAAGGATCCTTCATTCCCCTCACCAATCTTGTTGCCTTCTCTGTACACGCTCAAGTAAATTTACAACCTTCCTAAATTGAGGCCTCCAGACCTGTATGCAGTACTCAAGGCGTGGGCTGACCATTGCTTTATACAGAGGGATAATCACCTCATTTTCCCTGCTAGTAAAATTCCTATATATCATTGACAAAACCCTGTGCAGTAGCACACTGCCATTACTGTCGTTAACAACCCTTCCAACCTTTGTGTCATCTGCAAACTTCGACATTAAGCCTGATATACCTTTATCAATATCATTGATAAATATACAAAACAACAGTGGACCTAACATTGAACCCTGTGGGACTCCACTATTAACATTAGTCCACAAAGAGCAGCACCCATAGATTGTCTTCTCCCACTTAACCATCCTTTTATCCATTGCAGCAACTTACCCTTAATACCATTCTGCTCCAATTTGTACAATAGTCTTCCATGTGCAACAGTGTCAAAAGCTTTCCTGAAATCCAAATATATGATATCAAAATTATTTTTTGCATCCAGTTTCTTTGTAACCACATCATAATATCCTATCAAATTTGTCAGACGAGACCTTCCCTTAAATCCATGCTGTGTCTGAATTATCGCTGCAGTCTTGTCTAGATGATCCTGCAATGCATCTTTAACCAGTGACTCCATTATTTTACCCGGAACAGAAGTTAAACTGACTGGTCTGTAAATACTTGTGTCACCCTTCAATCCCCTTTGTGAATTGGGGATACATTTGCACATCTCCAGTCCATGGGAACCTACCCTGAGTCCAAGACGCTCTCATAATTATGGCTAAGGGTTTGCTTAGTTGCTTTGCCGCCTCCTTTAATATAACTGGATTGATCCCATTCACCCCAGGTGCTTCTTATGTTTAACTTCAATTTCTCCTCCAGTTTGCTTTCCCATTTCAGTTATTCCAAAATCCTTAAGTATCCTGCCCAAAATGCAAAATACCCATTCAGTTTGTTTGCTATCTGAGCAAGATCATCAACAGTCGAACCCTCGATGTCAAGTGGACCAATCAGATTCATCCCCTTCCTTTTAGAGTTTATATAAGTAAAGAAATCCTCGCTGTTTTTCTTAGCATCATTTGCCAAGGATTTCTCGTAATCTGCCTTCGCCTGCCTAACCTCTTTTGTCACCTGATTACAGACTAGCTTATATCTTCCATAGGCTTCTGTGCCGCTTGTGATGTGCGGAAGTTTGTCTTTAGCCAGCAGAATGTTGATAGATATAACATATTCCATCTGTTTTTCCAGAAGTTGATAGCGTAAACAGATTCTAAGCAGAACTAGACAAGCATTTGTACCGAGCGGATGGGTGAATTGAGAAGGGTGTGGGTGTGTTTTTTTTGGCTGATGCTATATAAGCTTGCTTTCTTGAATCGTGTTCCTTTTCTAATGCTAATAACAAGACTGTCATCATATCCCGATTCTAATAAGAAGTTTATCAAATTGCTTACTATTTAATTTAACATATATTTGGATAGATTAATGATTAATCTTTATAATTTGAGTAACCATAATTGTATTTCTATTGGGAGGAATAAGCACTTTATTGTAATCATTAAAAATTTGCTTCTATCCAACAGCAGAGAAGTGTCAGCTTAATATTATGCTTAGGCCCGTCAATTATGAATTTATATATTGTCTTTAACTTGGGATGACTTGCATTAAGTAAAATATGAAAGGTAGTTAAAAATTTGAAGAGGTTAATTCAGCTTGATTAAAATTTGATAAATGTAATTATGATCCTTTTGGGATGACCATTTCTTGCTATATTCTGAAAGTTTTTTCCTTTCCAAGAACAAAATAAGCTATAGGATTAGTCTGGTCAACATAAATCAGAGATTTATATTGTCATATCCTTTAAAATACAGGATTATTAGCCCCTGTGTTCAATTTCAAGAATTTATTCTGGCTGGTAGGAATTTGCATTCAAATTGGTCAACCATAATTAGAAATCTCTGAACTTGCTGGAAGTGCATTTTGAACTGCACTCATTTGCAAAATCTGTTCCTTAATTACAAAGATAATTAACTTTGAATTAACAGAGGATGTGGAGGATATGATTTTTATCTTGCATAAAACATGGAAAGTATTAAATATATTTCAGAGAGGTACATATTCATGGAATGTAAAGATAATTGTCTCCAATTTCTTTGTATTTACTGGAAAGATCATTCACCTTTAAGCAAACAAAAAATAGTTAATCCGACTTTTATAAATAGTCGTGTTTAGATAAAATGATATATTTCAAGATGAGCTGGAAGAAACAGATATCCACTCAATAAGATCTTTGTATATTTAACAAATTAGTTGAGATGAGTTAACAATCTGAAGTCAAGAGAATCTAAATGAAATTGACGACTTTGCACTATAGAATGAAAGAATAGTTTAATGAAGGAGTTGTTCATTATATTTTCCCACTTGTGAATCAATTTTTCAGAGTTATGGAATCAAAAATGTATTGATTAGGCATCTATGTTTAGAATACGTAACAAATTTCACCTACAAAGTCAAAGCATTGGATAAATATTTATTAGAAATTGATCAAAAATTGTTTGTAGTATTGATATTTCTGATGCTGTAATCATGGAAGGCATTATTGTTTCTACAAATTGGATGAATTTCTAATTTAGAGAACTTGTTTATCACAAAAACAGATCATATCAGGAAGATGTTATGATGGTAGAAATGTTTAAAATGAGTGTGTACCTAAAGTGAGGAAAGCTAACTATATTAGAACATTGTCTTAATTGTTCATACAGTAATTAAAAAAGGAAATGTATTGCCTATGCCTTGTAATAATATGTATTTTGTGCTGCTGGTTCAACTTTAGAATGAATATGGAGAGGTTGTTTGTTTGTTTTTTGGTTTTTAGGAGCATCAGCAACTAAGGCCATATTTCTCTGGGGATATGTGTGGTCATAATAAATATATAGACGATTTGACATTGATTTCAGTGCTGTATTTCAAAATTTTACCAGAGACAGCTATTAATTACACTTGTTATGTTATCTTTTAAATTTATCCTGTTACAAACTTATTTCTGGAAGCTGTGGCTGCTAACATAACCTAACCTAATCGGGGTTACCCTCTGTTTTGAGTAGCATCTGGTGAGTATGGGCTTGGCACGCCCAGGATCCTGAGCTGGATATCATCATCATTCCTTTTCTTGGTGATTCCTTTCTACTTCTCTCTCTCTCTCCGGGTAATTCAAAAAAAATTTTTTTTGGCTGGTGAACATAAGCCTCAGGCTTCTTTACACCAATATGGCTAATAATAATAATAAATGAAGTTTCCTATTTTGAAGATGCTGGGCAACATGACTTTACGACAAACTTTCATATTTTGGAAGCTGTATATTGAAGTTCTGTTTAGAGCGATTTTCTCAGCTGTCATATGACTGTGTGCCACTGCACACAATGATACGATACCTATTATTCTTGTTCACCAATTGGGCTTCTTGGGGTGAAGATACATGATGGCTTTTTTTGTGCAGTGCTATTTTGCTGCACATTTTGAACAAGATTTGCAAGGGGTGAATATTTTCTCCTGGATAAACTGCTTTTAGTACAACTATCAGTTCGTATGCCAGTAGGGCCCCTTGGAACTAGATGAAAAGACTGTTTTCGTAGAGTTTTTCTCAATGATATGTATTTTGTATAGTGTTATCTAGGCTTATCTTGTATGATACTGCAAGGAAAGATTTTCCTCCTGGAGATGAATATCCTTTAGGATGTTTCTAATTTAACATTGCCTTGATTTATTTGGTTAATAGATGATTCTAAATTGGAGATAAAACATTCGTGTTCCCTGAAGTTACTTTTAATTTACTTATATCTTCAATTTTCTTTTGTTCTCTGTTGATACCTCTTTACGATATCTAACCATCCCTTAACCACTTCCCCTATTTCTGGTATATATACTGTGTCAATTCTATCTCTTACTAACCATGTCATCCTAGGACTTTGTCCTAGGTTGATGAAGTAAGATGTTAAAAGATCATAGTCATCCTCCTTATGGCAGGATAGGGGTGAGATATGGTAACCAAGTGTTCCACCTTTCATCCCCTAAGAGCTAGGTAATGGTAGAAAGCTACAATAGGGCAAACATAATATTGACACACTCAATGCAAATGGCCAGTTTTCATGCAAGCCTCATCATGTGAAGTAGTGGCTTACTGGGGAAACAGGGTCTGCCACACCAACACATATATACTTGAACACTTGTTTACACAGTCAAAAGTGCCATCAGTAAAATTAGTGAATTCAAACTTAAGACAAATAACAACAACACAAGAGGGCTTATAGAAATATGGTGCCTACTGCAATATGGTATGAAGAGTTTTACAACAGTATGTACAATGCATGCAGGAAGGAAAGGGCAGATAGTGTATGTGATGTCATTCTTATCAAAAGCAGACTGACGCTTTTGAAACCAGAGCTTTCCCAAATTCAGGAGTTTTATGTGCTAGTATGAAATCTGTATGGTGTGAGAGAGTTCAAAGCAAAGATATAATTGGAGCGAGAGTAATCTAAAGGCCAGGTGACTGAAAATAAGTATGTTTTATTATGGGTGTTTTTAATTTGCCTAAAATTTATTGGATCAAATTGGAATGAAATGCAACATGGGAACATAATTTTACAATCAACATGTCAGGTAAATTAATATGGAAAATATTTAGAATTGCTCACCCACAAACTAGATTACCATTAGCATTAGTTGCAGCATATGATGCAAGAAAGCAAGCTTAAAGATCAGCCAAAAAAAATCTCCCCATTTCACTCATCCATTCACTACAAATGTTTGTCTAGTTCAGCTTTATATATATTTAAGCTATCAACTTCTACAACAACAGATGGAAGTCTGTTCCAGCAATGGCTGCAGGAAAACTTCCACACATCACATCTATTCTATAACTCTTTCCACAATTTGAATCTATGCTCCCACAGGTTCTTAATCTGAGGAAGCAGAAGCATCACATCAGCATTAAGCCTGATCAAACCATTCAAGGCCTTGCGCACCTCGATCAGATCAGCTCGCATTTGCCTAGTCTCCAGATGCTACAACTTGCAGAATTTAAACTTCTATTGGTAGGAGAACCCTTTGTTCCTCTGTCCAATTACATAAGAGGACTGACAGTACAGGATGCAGTAGAAAGTAAACATGGAGTTCTACGTTGGACAATGGAGACAGAGATAGCAGCAGTTGAAGGCAAAGAAAAGAGTTACAATTTTAGGTAAGGAAATTAGGCTAGTTAAGGTGCTACCTGGTCTCTATTAAGTGGGTAGATATCTCACAAAGACTGAGTACAATTGAATTATTGAATTATATATTAAATATTGAATTACATTGAATTAGATATATACAATTAAAAGAATACTCAATGATTCCTAGTTTGATGCATAATGAATTGTCAGATTACTTAAGCGGGGAAAGACAGCATGGAAAAGTTACACAGAAATAAAAAGCACTAAAGACTATCTACAAAGTAATCCTGGATAATAATGCCAACAAAAAATTAGGCAAAAACAGATGAAAAATCGCTAGCAAAGAGAGAAACAGTGGGATTAGGAATTCTTTAGATGTATAAATGCAAAGAGGACAACCTAGATCGGATCCAAATGTAATGGTGTAGACAAATATTAGATACCCCAGATGATGTTGCCGACAAATTCAGCAGTTATTTGTAGAAATTATTGGAGTGAAGTTGAAAAATGTGTAATTAATGATTTTGAAATTTCACATGATTATTTAATGAAAAAACCATGGTCTGTAATTACCTGTGTCTCCCCTTAATCCTGATTTGTGGATTAGGGTCACATTTGCACATTTCCAATACATGGGTACCTCCTCTGAGTCCAAGGAAACTCATAATTACAGCTAAGGGTTTGTTTATTTCCTTTGCTGCCTCCCTTAATATAACTGGATAGATTCCATCCACCACGGGTGCATTCCTTGTGTTTATCTTCAACAATTTCTCCTACACTTTACTCTTGGTTATTACAGAAAAGTTGAACCTCTGGCATTCCCATTCCTGAATAAATCATTTGCAAATGTAAATTCAAAACATTCATTTAATTTGTTAGTTACCTGAGTAGGATTATCGACAGTTGAACCATTTATATCAAGTGGACCAATCTGATTCATCCCCTTCCTACTGAGTTTATATTAGTAAAGATTTCTTTGTTGTTTTTCTTTGCTTCCTTTGCCAAAAATTTCTTGTAATGTGCCTTTGCCTGCCTAACCTCTTTTGGAACTTGGTTAACAGACCAGTTCATATCTATGAAAGGCTTCTATGTTACCTATTAATTTATATGTATTCAATGAAGTTTTTTCTCTGCCAAGGAAATCAGTTCATCAGTTCATCTAACATCCATTTAGGCCTAAATATTGAAAAGTATTTTAGTTGCCATGCCTACAGCTTTCAAGGTTAATTCTTTGAATGCTTCCCATTTTGAATTTGCAGTTGGTCCCACCGTAGAAAATTTAAATACCCTCAGACAACGGTCGTTACTTTACAAAAGCAAAAACCCTTCCCTTTGCCCCTGATTTTAGTTACCTTTCAGTAAATCCAGCTCCAGCACACTGTCACGTTGTAGTTCCTTTTTCTGCAGATTCTTAATGTATGAAGTATCACTACTAATAATCAGATCAAGAGTACAGCTCCCTCTAGTTGCCTCTGGTACATACTGCTGTAGAAAACAATCATCCAAAAAACCCACAAAATCCTTCTTGTGTGAGTGATCAACATACAAATTCCAGTCAATCTCTGGGAAATTAAAATCCCCAATATAAGATATTCTGATTTACTGACCCACTCAATTTCTCTTGGAAAATTGCTAATTATACTCTTTACGGAAAAACACATAAGCTTCTCTCATTTTTCCTTTCCTAGTGCTTATACCATACCAAACATACTCAACACTGCAGTGTCCACATACATCAATTGGATGCACTTCATTATTTCTTAACAAACTAACAGCAGAACCCCTTCTCCTTCATGTCCTGTCTATCCTTTCTGTACATATTTTACTCCTAAAATTCCAATTCTGCATTGCTTCTATCTGTGTTACACCATGACTCTGATATCCCAAAAAAATCTCGCTTTGATGACTCGACTAGCACTTCAAGCTCATCAAAATTTATTAACTGTACGTACACATTTGTCCTTGACGTTGTCACAGACATTTTCTCAGATATGCCAGACAATCAGTACTTGCTACCTGGGAGTCTAAAACTAAAACGCTGATGGATCTGATATTTGGGTAACACTCAAGTCAAGTGGACCCAATTTGAGCGAAGTCCGGATGGTCTGTGACAGCCAAATGCTCTGCTTGCACCTTCACGATGCAGGGACTGTTAGTAATCCTAGGTATAACCTCCATGCACAAGTATATGGTGGGTGACCACCCAGGTGTGAACCAACGTAAGCAGGAGTTGAGATGTTGCTCCCACACCACATGGAGGAACGCTGACCCTCTATGTTATCAGGCAGTACTAGGTGGTAGATGACTAATAAACGGTGAAATACCACCGCTTTGTTTATTGGAAGCTTGAAGTGGTGGCACATATGTTTATTCTCTAGAGCTAAGTTCTAGTCAACCCTTCCCTATCTCTTCCGTCATGCAGTATAATTAATGACTTTTGAGGTTATGATGAACGTCGTGGCGAGATCAAATATTCCTTATATTTCGAGGGTACAGCTCTAAAACGGTGCTTGCAGGTCGGCCGCTAGTTAGTACACCGGACTGAACCTATTAGTAACTCCCTAGGAGGCTTCCGGATCAGCTAGTGTATAATCTTGCTACCTCTACTCTGCCAGATAGTGACCGGAGGGAGTCCGAGTACTGTGTATGCGAGGAACATTGTTGAGGCCCAGTTATGTCAAGGATCTGGGTATACCCTTAACAGGTGTTCACCTTATCCAAAAATTTCATACAGTATGTCCCACCCACTTTTACTTACTATTGAATACACCATGAATTGTGAAACTAATAGAGCAAGCATATCTGCGAACAGATCTAAACCTCCCAAGCACTTCCTAATTCATTTCACAAATATAGATGGTCTCAATTCAAATGTCAACGATGTCCATTTCCACTTGTAGTCTGCCAAACCCAATGTACATTTTCCGAGAGAATCTGTTATCGGTTAATTCAACTACTGCTCATCTCAGATGCCCAAATTATTCTCTGTATGATTCGGTTCGCCTCAAAGGTAGTACTTGTGCATATGTCCGTTCTGATATTCCGTCAGAGATTTGACAATTTGGAATCTCCTCTCTTTGATCTTCTATGGCTTAAAGTCTCTCTACCTCATTGTGTCAAATTCATCTGTTGTCTCTACCGTTCTCCCAACTCCACTAATCATTTGCAGCTCTTTGACTTCCTCTCTTTGCAACTTGACTTTCTGCAGTCCAACCTTCCTAATAGTGAGGTAATTTTCCTTGGTGATTTTAATGTTCACAACTCCAACTGGCTTCCGTTTTCTACTCACACTGATCCAGCAGGTCTAGATGTTCAGGCTTTTGCAATTACTAATGACCTAGCACAGATTGTTCATATACCTACAAGAATACTGGCCAATCCTAATCATACAGCCAATACACTTGATCTTTTTCTCACAAACAACCCTTCTAAGTACACGGTCGAAGCGAGAGGTGCTTTAGGCACTTCAGATCACAACTTGATGATCGTCCCTTCTCCAATGGAAACTTTATCTCATGGCTATTCCTGACCTCATGTTGTTCGGCATTACAAGAATGCAAAATAGGATGACCTGAGACTTCTTTTCTTTGGTCAAATTACTGTTTCAAAATTTCTGATGTAAACATTTTCTCTGATCGTATCAGTGAAATTATTCTTGCCGGAATGGAATCCTTTATCCCACACTCCACTTTAAAATCTCGTCCTTTAACTAAACCATGGTTTTCCAATAAATGTGCTACGGCTATTCAAGAGAAGAATGTTGTATATCGTAATCGGCTTGTTTCTAATTCTTCAGTTTCATTTTCTCCCTACACCAAAGCTCGTAACAATTGTAAAGCAGTTATTAATCAGTCCAAACTAGAGTTTGAACAGGCTAAGAGTAGAAAACTTGCTTCTTGCCCAGAATGGTCGCTCAACATTGTGGTCTCTTGCCAAAGCTATTGGCTGCAAGTTTTGTCCATCTCTGGTCCCACCTCTGCCCAAACCAGATGGTTCTGTTGTCACTTCAGCCAAAGATAGAGCTGACCTGCTAGCATCCTATTTTTCCTCCAGCTCATGTATTAATGATCTTGGTAAAACCATTTCCAACACACTGCATTGAATGTCCCGTGGTCTTCCCTCAAAAGAATGTCAGAAGAATTTTGATGAATATTGATGTTAGGAAAGCTCCAGGTCCCGATGGTATTTCTCCACTTGTTCTCAGAACCTGTGCTCCTGAACTTATTCCTATTCTTTGCCGCCTTCTTTCACTTTCTTATTCCAAAAGTGTTTTTCCTTCTTGGAAATTTGCTCATATCCAAGCAGACTTTAAAAAGGGTAACAAATTACTCCCATCCGATTATCGTCCCATTGCAATTACTTCTACTCTTTCTAAAGTAATGGGGAAATCAATTAACTACCTAGGAACCTTCTGTCTGATCAACGGTCACCAGTATGGATTCCATCAGTATCAATCCACTGGTGATATTCTGGCTTATGTTACCTATTTATGGACTAATTCAGTGGAAAGGTTCGGTGGAACACAAGTAGTTGCTCTTGACATCTCACAGGCTTTAGATCATGTTTGGCCTAAAGGTCTTCTAAACAAGCTTCCATCTTATGGTTTGCCAACTGTTTTTAGTAATTGGTTATCCAGTTTTCTCTCTGATCGCCCAATGAAGGTGATGGTAGATGACTCTCTGCCTTCTAACTTCTCCACTAATGCTGGTGTCCCCCAAGGTTCAGTTGTTTCCCCCACTCTTTATCTCTTGTATATTAATGACCTTCTTCCATTGATTGGAAATCCTATCAATATTTTTGCCCATGATAGCACATTGCATTCCACTTTCCATTTTGAGAAAACTTGTCCTGCTCAATCAGCTTCAACTTCTCAAAAATCTGCTATCAATTCCTTAATTGCCGATCTTCAGGTAATTCTCCAGTGGGGCAAGGACAACCTAGTTTATTTCAACCCTTCTAAAACTCAGTCTTGTCTTATATGTCGCAAAAAGGATTCTTCTGCTCCTATGCTTATCTTTAGTGATACTCCGACTTCTAGGCAAAATGACATATCTCTTTTGGGGATTACCATCTTCTAAACTCTCTTGGCACAAGCACATTACAAATATTGCTTCCTCTGCATCGAAAAAACTGTTTTCTCTTTTGCTCTTTGCGTTACTTTTCTTCCCAACAGCTGCTCACTCTATAATTCGCAAATCTGCCCTGCCATTGAATATTGTTCCCACATCTGGGATGGTGCCTCCCAAAATCCCTCTCAGGCTTCTTGATCCATTCAGAAGAGAGCAGTTATGTTAATTAATGATCCATCTCTAACAGTCTCTCCACTCGCTTTCTCATGGATGTACTGTTTCTGCTGCATGCCTCTTCTACAGATACTTCCATGGGCACTGTTCTGAATTGGCTTCTATAATTCCCGCTCTCTCTTTCAAAACAGTCCAAACACGTGCTGCCACCAGCCAACATCAATTTACTGTCGAACCTGAAACCCACAGAACCAACTATTCATCTTCCTCATTTATTTTTTCAACTGCCATTTTCTGGAACAACCTTCCTTCCTTCCTACGTATTTCCTGATTACAATCTGCAGAAGTTCAAGTCCAATGTCAACAAATATCTTCTTTCTCTTTTCAACCTCCAACCAAAGCACGGTAATAAGTACTATGGGTTCTAATTCCTCTCGTGTTTGGGGTTCACATTAAAACATACACCTCTTTCTACTCTTAGTTACCTAACACAGCCAATGTATTTACTTGTTCTGATATGACTCCCAGCAATCCTGGAAATCACCATTGCCTTGTTTTCCCGGCTGCTCCTCAATTGCATTTCAATAGAAATAGTGCTTTCACTTTCACTTTCACCTCTGCCAGCCCCTACTTTTAATCCTTGTATCCCCCCAAGCTAGCAGTTTTCTAACCCACCTAACTCTGCCTTTATAGCATCAGCATATACACCCTTTCTATTTAAGTGTATCCATCCCTGTAGAAGCAGTCTCCCTGTTAACAAGCACGGACCAGGTTGAGAAAAATTCTACCCCTTCAGCTTTGCACAATCTGTTTTGTGTCAAATTGATCGACAAGGCTATCATGATATTCTCCCTTCTATCTTGTGAGCGCATAATTATAGACACTTTCAAATTACACATGAACTCATGGCTTTTTTTAAAAGTACAATGATATCACCTTTTTTGTGCCCTTAAAAGATGATATCTGCTGTACCTTATCAACCTTTGCGGGAATCGAATGCGCAACCTTTGGGTTGCCAGGCAGGGACTTTACTCACTCGGCTAGCACGGTCGGCTTTTATTTGATATACCAACTGTTATTAATGTATAGTTTAGATTCATAGTGACATAGGTTAGTTTATTGTTATATTGAGTTAAGTACCTACAAAGCTAAAACGTGATCGATATTTTTGTAAAAATATGGATTAAGAATAAATTTAAAAATATCGACTTTGTAACTTCTGTTCAGTTTATAAAATATTAAAAGTTAACTAACTTCATTAGTTAACTTTTTTTACAGTTAAAATTCTGTAATAGGTTCCTGATATAAATCCTGTAATATATTGCAATTTAAAATTTTCTAAAATAATTGAAATCCAACACGTTAATATCCTAACACCCTTTGTTATCGATATTTTGGTGGAAACTGCGCAACTGGATGACAGATTGGAGCTGACAGTGACTCACGACAATGAAGTGCAGGCTTACTAAAACTAGATAGTGAAACATGTAGCACGGTATTAGAAATCTGTTAGTGTAGTGTATTATCAATTGATCTGTAAAATTTATTAATCTTGTTAAACTTCATTGTCAATTAATTTGTACTTTTTAACTAAATACGTATGACAGATTTCACAAATGTAACATTAATACATATAATTTGATAGGAGATACGGAAGTTATATACCGGAACTCAGAGATAATATACTAGATACTGAAAAAAAAAAATAAAAATATATATACAGGCAGTTCATGCTTTGTTTTTCCCCTAAGTATCAACAAAATTTAAAATATGAACATTAATTGCAAAAAATGAATGTTAAATATTAATAAATAACCCATTCCAAACCATGTGCATAGCTATATGATACAGCGTACCCCGCATTGTGATATTAATCAGTTCCAGAGATACCATTATATCATTAAATACGGTAATGTGAACCCAATATCATTTTTTTTGTAATTCGTTTCAAGATCTTGCAAGTTGAAATTTTCACTGTATAACTAGGCTATTTATCTCTCTAATTTGTCATTTTTAAGGTCCCGACATGACCTTATGGCCATATAAAATTTTGTGAGCGTGGTTTGTAAATTGTATTAGTTACCAGTTCAAGTTATTAAAATGCAGTACGCTTTCTTCGTTACCATATTTTCCATTATAAGAATCAATTTTAAATGCCTTTGTGATAGTTTTCTAAAGCACATTTCTGGAGGTCACGACCATAAGACAATAAAAACAGTTTGAGCTTTCCAATTTATTGGACTTTTCTGTTGCTGGAAGAAATTATAAATGGGTAGAAAACTCGATCTGGCATCTGCGAAAATATTGAGAGCTGGAATGTGTGGTTTTTACTTTATTACAATGAAATGTGTTTCCCTTTTTCAGAAATCTTCAATTATAAAAAAAACAAAATTTCAGAATCTTCTCTTCATTCCTTTTTTTTTAAAGCTTCTTAAACTTGTTGTTGTTGTTGTTGCTCTGGAGGTTTAATGGCACATCAGCTGCTAAGGCTATAATGTGCCTATTCACTTATTATATAAGACATGAGTTTTCCCTAAATCAAAAGAAAATCAGAAATAATTGAAAAGCCCAGTTTGCCTGAGAAAGTCAAAAAATTCAGAAATATTTGCCTTATCACCAATGAGGTTTTCAAGAGTAATTGGTTTATGTAGATTAACCAGTGAGATCAAGGATGAAGTTCTGGCTTGTTTATAATAGGAGCAGACAATAAGAATATGTTTTACAGTCAAATTGTTAGAACAATGTGTACATTGTGGTGGATCATCTCCTCTCAGTAAATGAAGGAGGGTCAGATGTGTATGTCCTATTCTTGCCCTTGAGAGGACTACTTCTTCTCGTCTCGATGTACGGACACTGGAGTGCCAAATTTTCGGGTCTTGTTTAAACTGAAAGAGTTTATTATTAGTCTGAGAGTGCCACAGTGCTGTCCATTGTGATAGGCAAGCAGCATGAATGGTTAGTGCATAATCTGATGCTGGTACAGGAATGTTGGTTAGATCTAAGGTAGTTGGATTTTTTGCAGCTTTATCGGCCAGTTCATTTCCTAAAATACCGGAATGTGCTGGAATCCAGCAAAAAGTGACCTGTTGATTGGGTTCTTTAATTTGCAGTAATAAGCTTCTGATTTCATCCAGAACAGGGTGAACTTTATCTGAGGAATTACATAGCGACATGATTGAGCTGAGGGAATCAGTGTAAATAACAGATTTTAAGGAAGAGTTAAAATGAAGATTTTCTAAAGCTAGTTTTATTGCGTATAATTCAGCAGAAAATATACTAAATTCTGACGGAAGGGAAGCTGATACAATTGTATTTGGAAACACTGCAGCTGCTCCAACATTTGAATTAGATTTAGAGCCATCTGTATAAATTGGAGAGAAATCAGAATATCTCTGAATGTGAACTGCGTGAATTTGGTTGATATTTGTTGCTTGCAAGGAATTCTTTCTCCATTGACAGAGATAAGTGTCACAGATTGGAAGAGGAGGAGGAGTCCATGGAGGTTGAGTATAAGTTGCTACCTGCTTTACGGAATGGATGGAAATATTCCAAACTTGCACCAGTTCAAGAAGGCGAAGACCAGCTGGTTTTACTATGCTAGGTTTGTTACTGTATAGGGTTTCTAACGGTGGGTTAAAAAGGTACGACCGAATGGGATGGGAAGCACAACTTTGTATCTTGACAGCATATTTCAGTAACAGTGTTTTCCTGCGTAAATTTAGTGGGGGCTCATGAGCATCAATGTAGAGACTCTGTACTGGCGACGTTCTGAATGCGCCAATTGCAATTCTCAAAGCACTGTGCTGAATGGGATCAAGGCAGCGTAATGCACTCTTTCTGGCAGAATCATAGATTGGAGCACCGTAATCGAGACGAGATCTGATTAATGCCCTGTATAACCGAAGAAGTGAGGTACGGTCTGCACCCCATGTTTGGGCAGATAAAGCTCTCAGTATGTTTAACTTTTTTAGACATGATGTCCGTACATTTTTAATATGATCTAGGAAATTTAACTTATTGTCAATGGTTAATCCTAGAAATCGGATGTTGCTGGTGACAGGGACAAAGATGTTAGAAATTTGAAGTTCAGGATCTGGATGAAGTTTGCGTTGTCTACAGAAATGGATGGCAACTGTTTTCTGTTGTGAGAGCCGATAGCCGTTGATGCTCGCCCATTGTTGAATTTTATTAAGTGATATCTGAAGCTGTCTTTCTATAGACCTCATGTTTTGAGAATGACAAGAGATGGAAAGGTCATCTGCATAAAGGTAAGTCTCAATTGTATTTGGAAGCTGCTTAGTAATAGTATCTATTCTCAGAGCAAAAAGTGTGGCACTCAGTACTGATCCCTGTGGAACACCTTCCTGGATGAAAGTTGGGGAAAGGGCATGTTGATATCGAACTTGAAATGTTCTTGTATGTAGAAAGTTCTGAATGAATATAGGAAGATTGCCTCGTAGTCCGAGAAGGTAAAGATCACTAAGTATACCATACCGCCAGGTGGTATCAAAAGCCTTCTCTATGTCTATTGAAACCATTACTAGATGTTCATGTTTGACAAAAGCATTACGGATGGCAAATTCCGCCTTGACCATAAGATCTAAGCATGATCTGTTTTGGCGAAAGCCATATTGACAATGGCTCATTAGATGTTCCGACTCAATGATCCAGACGAGTCTTCTGTGGATAATTTTCTCAAGGATTTTACTGAGGCAGCTTGAGAGAGATATGGGTCTATAGCTATTTGGGTTGGATGGATCTTTTCCAGGCTTCAGGAATGCCAAAATTGTAGAGTGATGCCAAGATGCTGGAAAAACATTTTCTAAAAATATGCGATTGTAAAAGACCAGGAGGCAGCGCAGAGCTTTGTCATCAAGATGTTGTAGCATGACATAATAAATCCCATCTGGCCCAGCAGCACCATTGCGAGCTGTTCTAATGACATGTAAAAGTTCAGAATATTGCAGAGGTTTGTTATATGGGAGAAGACGGGTAGTTTGAAAATGAATAGCATGCTTTTCTTTAGTGTTTTTAATTCTTTGGAATGAGGTAGTATAGGCTGACGTTGCTGAGATTTCTGCAAAAGTATTGGCTAAAGCATTAGCTATATCTACAGGATTAGAGAGATCTTTTCCATTCCAGGAGAGGATTGGAGAAGGTATGGTAGGAAACTTACCAGACAGCTGTCTAATTTTTTTCCATATTATTTTGGGATCGGTATTTCTGTGAAAAGTGGATGCAAAACGGGTCCAGGATTCTTTCTTTGCTTGTTTTTGTATGAAGCGTGCTTTTGCCCTTAATTTCTTATAATTAATGAGATTGACTGTGCTCGGACATTTCCGAAACAAATTCCAGGCTTTATTTTTTGCTCTCTTTGCTGTGGTGCATTTGTCATTCCACCAGTAATTATAATGCTGTCGGCCCGGCGGATTTGATATTGGTATTGTGTCTTTAGCCACATTTAGAAGATGCGACGTGATGTAATCTGTCACATCATCAATGTGCTGGAGGCGGATTTTTTCCTCATCGAGGTCAATGGATGATTGAAATTTTGCCCAGTCTGCTCGGACAAATTTCCACTTTCTGCAGGGTTGAATTGAAGGAGTCTTTGCTTTTAGAAAGTTGCATACTATTGGGAAGTGGTCACTGCCCATGGGATCGTTTATTACATACCACTCTATGGCTGGGACTAGTACTGGTGAACAAATTGAGAGATCTATTGCTGAGGTGTGTCCTGTTGGAAGCTGTACGTGTGTCGGTGCACCTGTATTGAGTATAGTGAGATTTAGTGCATCCAAAAAACTTTCAATTAGTCGGCCTCGTCTATCCAATTTAGGAGAGCCCCATAATGGGTAGTGCCCGTTAAAGTCCCCTAATATACAGAGAGGTGGAGGTATCTGTATAAAGAGGTCTTCAAGATCTTTTAAAGAGTTAGTACAGTTTGGCGGTAGGTATATTGAGACTAGTGTTATTGCACTATGGAGAATTATACGAACAGCAACAGTTTCTATATTAGTTTGGAGTGGGATATGTTTAGTTGGGATCTTTGAATTTACTAAGATTGCCACACCACCATGGGCAGCGCTAGCGGTATTTCGATCTCTTCGATAAATGCCATAGTTCTTTATCGAAGGAGAAATTTGTGTGGTTAGGTAAGTTTCCTGTAAACAAAAGGCAACCGGAGAATATTGATTAATTAGGTATTGAATATCGTCTGTGTTTGAACGAAAGCCTCTGCAATTCCATTGTAAGATGCTGTGGTTCACTTTGGTTTAGATGAGGACGATTCATCTGACTGTTTTTTGTGTGAGGAGGATTTTTTTCGGTCTCTTTTCGGGAAGGTAGGGCGACCGGTATCCATAGTATCGTTTGCGTGAAGTTCTAGTATTGGTTCTTCATGATCTGGGTTTACATCTACTTCCATACTACCAGTGGATGATTCAGGTTTATTGTTGTGTTTATTAGTTTTCAGTTTTTCTTTGTCATGCGGGACTGTCCGAGTCTCAACTGGGATACTGATCGGAGTGTTGGTCGATTCAGTGGTTTTAATTTGATGTGTGTCTTTGACAGGGTTTGATAATGTGTTTTTAACCCAGTTAGCTAGAGATGTGCAGGGAGGTATGGATACCTCTGTTTGAGCTGCTGTTGAATTAAAGCTTCGAGTGTGAGCTGCATATGAACGACTGGGCATGGTCGACATAACCTGTCTGCGTGCCTCGGGGTACGTAACTTTGTGCTCTATTTTATATTTTTGGATTTTCTTCCCCGTTTTCCACATTTCACAAGATTTGGAAAAGGCTGGGTGACTTTCTTTGCAGTTGGGACAAATGGGACTTGAGGCTGAACAGTCTGTTTGTGTATGCTCCTTGAAACCACAAATTGGACAAATGGCATCACCTCTACATGCTTGTTGCGAATGTCCATATTTTTGGCATTTAAAGCAACATAGAGGATTAGGTATGTAAGGCTGTATTCGGCAGTTTAAATAGCCAGCTTTTACTGAGGATGGCAAATCTGGGGTGCTGAATGTTAAAATTATGGATCGGGTTGGAACAAGATTTCCATCATTTTTGGTTTTTATACGTTTTGCACTAATTACTTTTTGATTGCCCAGTTCCTGTACTAGTTCCTCTTCAGATACTGTAATCAGGTCCCACTCTGTGATGACACCTTTTGACGAGTTTAACGTATTGTGGGGAGTTACAGATACGGGTAGCCCAGCAAAGGTTGTTGTTTTAAGCAGCCATTCTGAATGTTTTGAGGAAGCTGTTTCGATTAGTAGGTCTCCGGACTGCAGACGTTTAACCATTTTCGGCGTACCAGCAATGGATTCCAAAAATCTTTGGATGACAAATGGTGACAATTTGCCGACAGGCTGGTTGGAGAGCGAATGTATTACAAGGAAGTTTGGCATCTCATTGCTCTGCACTTCTCTTCGGAGCCTTTTTGGTTGGTTTAGGTCATCATCATTTGGTATGTCTGGCCTTGAATTTGAAGGCTCTAGTGGTGGATAGTCATTTATATCCATCGTTACTCCTTTTCGCCCTGGAGGATAACTTTTCCCCCAGGTTACTGGCCCCGCCACGGGGAGGCAGGAGCAGTGCTGCTCGGAGGCCAAGCGGTTGAAGTGTTAGTTAATTAGTAAAAATATAAATTGAGGAAAATGTAAAGAAAGGTGTATTTCCTTCCTGTGTTCTACTTGTTACTTTTCAAGTATAGAACTGTTTTTAAAGTAAAACTGTTTATAGAAATGTGAACGTAAAATATAATTTCAATCACTTATCAAGAGCACTTTATAAATCGCAAGAATATAGCTTGGCCTCGAAATACGCTTGGCACCCGGGGCCTTTAAACTTGTTACTCCATGCAAATCATGTTAGTTGCAATTTGTATTTTGCCATTAAAAAATGCTCAGGCATGCAATCGTGAAATTTATCATAAAAGAGAAGAATGTCTTGGAAACAAACACCTCTTGAAACATTTCTGAAGATGACGACTCCTTGGGCAACAAACCGAGTCCCGAGCCAAAATGAGTGATCAATGAGTGTGCATTTAGTCCATGATGATGAAGGATAACCATACTTTAACATTTGTAAGTCGTAAATAATTTCTCTATTATTATGATTTGAATGATTTTACAGTCTACGTTTTCACTTGTTTGGATAAATCAATCATTGTTTAAACATAAACTAATTTCATTGTTGAGAACAGAATCACTATTTTTAACCTTGTCTAAGGGAAATAAATTAGCATTAGCATTAGTAGAGGCATTTGATGCAAGAAAGCAAGCTTATGCAGCATCAGCCAAAAAAATTAAAGTAAAATAAATAAATAAAAAATAACCACTTCCACTTCACCCCTCTATTCGTTCAAAATACCTGTCCAGCCGAGCCTTAAACTTATTTAGGCTATCAACTTCCACGACGAGGGATGGAAGTCTGTTCCACATACCAACCACCCGCTGGCTAAAGGCAAATTTCCGCACATCTATCCTACATCTGTCTTTCCTCAATTTGAATTTATGCCCTCTCAGGTGATTATTCTGAGCAAGAGGAAGAATCTCATCAGCATTGAGCATGCTCAAACCATTCAAGGCTTTGTACACCTCTATCAGATCACCTCGCTGCTGCCTAGTCACCTGATACTGTAATTCGCAAAACTTAAGCCTTTCTTTAAGAGCACCCCTTTGATCCATTCACTAATCTTGTTGCCCTTCTCTGTACTCGTTCCAGCAGCTCTACATCCTTCTTGAAATGAGGTTACCAGGCCTGTATACAGTACTCTAGGTGTGGCCTGACCATTGCCTTATACAAGGGAATAATCACCTCCTTACCCCTGCTAGAAAAATTCCTGTATATCATTGACAATACACCATGAGCTACTCTTGCAGCCCGTTTGCAGTGCTCCGAGAACTTCATATCTGCCTGCACAACCACCCCCAAGTCCCTTTCATTCTCTACCACTGTCAGTGTAGTACCACAGAGTTGATACGTTGCTCTGAGGTTGCTGTTTCCCGTATGTAGTACTTTACATTTGTCAATGTTAAACTTCATTTGCCACTCTCAGCCCATCTGCTCAACCTTTCCAGATCCTGTTGCAGCAGCATAGTGTCAATAGTGTCCTTGACAACCCTGCCAACCTTCGTATCGTCTGCAAACTTGGACATTAAGCTTGATATACCATCCTCGATATCATTTATAAATTCAGAAAACAATAAAGGACCCAATACTGAACCCTGAGGGACCTACGCTAATAATATTACTCCACGATGAGCAGTGTCCATTGATTACCACTCTCTGTCTTCTCCCCCTTAACCACCCCCTTTTTCCATAGCAGCAATTTGCCTCCAATGCCACACTGCTCCAATTTGTGCAGCAGTCTTCCATGTGCAACAGTATCAAAAGCCTTTCTAAGATACAAGTATGTAATATCAAAGTTATTCCCTGCATCCAGTTCTTTTGTGACTGCATCATAGTATCCAATCAAATTCCCACTTTACAAGCGCACGCTAGGAAAGAATTAACTCAAAGTCGAGAACAACCTGTGTATATATATTTAGGCTTTTTACATACACAGTGGATTCCGGTAATTTGGGGCACCGGTCAGTCAGGGCAGCCACTTATTTGGGGAAAATCTTAAAAAACAGAAACAAATTGAGCAAATAGCCAGGGTTTATTTCGTTTAATTGGGACCACATGCTGCTTAGTCAGGGAAGGAGACTGCAATACTGGAAATTAACCTACGATTGTCACCGACTGAACCATGTGGTTTTGTCAGATTTCTGGAGTTTAAACCATAAAACAAAAACAATTAGCAGTCGCCTGTTTATTGCGCTTTTCTGTTAGTGCAATCTATCATAAACCAATACTAAACTCGATCTTATTGAATTTGTCATAATACCAACAGCTGGATGTCTGTGGGTTATTATGGTGAAATGTGTTTACACTTCCATGGCACCTTTAATCATATAAAAAAACAATTTTTAGAATCTTCTCTTCATTTCTATTTTTAGTTTCATAACGTAATTTGTAAGTGCTGTTCTTTGTTATTGATCGCTTATCTTTATACTGTTTTAAATTTTAACCTCCACCCACAAATGTCAGTGAACATAAATGTCAGCTAGTTAGTATGTACATTTTACAGTACGTATATTCTTCAGACATTCAGGTATCATTTAATTCTTTAATAAGTAAGATAAGAAAGTGTAAATTTGTGCTTTAGATTTCTTTACTTTTATAGCCTGTGGTTAATAATTTTATTTTCGCTCATTAGAATTAAAATTCGATTCACAAACATGATCAATGACTGGCACTTGCTACCCATCATATAGTGAATGGTACTTTACTATAGTCAGTCCATCATAACATGATTTTATTGTACAGTAAACCTATTGTAAAGAAGGGGACCATTTATTTTTAGCTATTTGCATGAAACTTTGGATAATTGGAGCAGCAACCTAATTGAGCCAAAATGCAGTAATCCATGATGGGTCCCAAATAACTGGAGTTGACTGAATATAGAGTATTATGACTGCACTGGGATAAAAATTAAGGGTGATATTTTTTTTGTATTGGAATTGAAGTTTTATTGCAAATTGAATGGAATTCAACACTCAGACCCAGAGCAGCAAACAAGACTCAAGCTAACAGGAGTGCTGTGGCTCACGGGAGAACTGAGCCGGGTAGTTGCCTCTGAATCAGTCTTTTAAATTGCACTGCTTGTTTCATGTTTGTAAGGTCTTTCTCTTTGCACAATGTAAAGAGTATGAGGAAATCAGGAGAAAACTCAGTGGTGCTACGGACCTATATGAGCTTGAAGGATCTACATTGAGGGCCCATCAAGCTCTCAGCTGCCAGCATTGATGTTGGCAGCGGAGAGCTTGATGAGCAACACATGGGCGTTGAATGATGGGCAACACAAGAGCTTGAATATCATGCAACATGTGGCAACACCCAATGCAGAATGCACTGGTCCCACAGTAACTAGTTGTCGTCAGTGAATATATTGTCAGGGAAATGTGAAACATTGTGCAAAAAGGATAGGTAGATCAGGAACAAGGTAGGTCTCCCAGGGGCAAAGGTTGATGACATTGTAGAGCAGATATCTTTTAAGGCACAAAAGCTGATATTGTTGTACATGTTGGCATTAATGATAATAAGGGTAGGACACCGGCAATATTACTTAACAAGTACAGATCACTGTTGAGAAAAGCGATAAATTAGGGTTCAATTTGAAAGTGTCTAAAATTCAGCCGAGACATGATAGGAGGGAGTACATGATGAGAGCTTTGTCGATCAATTCGGCCCTGCAGAGATTGTGCAAGGCTCAACGGAAAGAATTTTTTTTAAGCCTGGTGTGCTTGTTGACAAGGGAGAGTGCTTCTACATGGATGGGATACATTTAAATAGAAAGGGTGCAAGAATATTTGACGCTATTGAAGCTGTTAGGTGGATAGGAAAACTTCTAGCTTTGTGGGGTACACAGTCAGAGGTGAAGTGATCTTGCACTGCTTGCCTATTGGCATGAGCAATAGCCCTGAAAACAGCCCATATGTTTAATTGTGCCCAAGCTGCATGGGATTTCAGGGTCATTGGGGCACAATTAAACATATGGGCTGTTTTAGGGTAGCTATGAATAGGAGCAGGTGCATGTATACTTGACTGTGTACACAAATGCTAGAAGTTTGGTAAATAAATTTGATGAATTTGAGGTGTTAGTCAAAACATATTGTTGGGATATCAGAGACATGGTGTCACACAGATATAAGAAAAGCAGAAATGGAATTTGGAGAGTACAATGTGTACAGAAAGGATAGACACAATAGGAAGGAAGAGGGGTTATCTGTTAGTTAGGAAACACATAAAATTCAAGGAAGTGGAGCCAGTCGACATAGCCAGACAGTGCAGTGCCGAGTCAGCTTGGTGTGACATAAGCTTTTCACTTTCGACTCAGGGGAGGTACCCATGGACTGGACTTGTGCATATGTTACCCCTTTCGCAAAGGAGGATGAAGGGGAGAAAAGTAATTATACACGTCAGTTTAACCGCTGGTCCAAGAAAATTAATGGAGGCACTGGTTAAAGCACTACAGGATCATGCAGTGCAAGCCTTCAGTTATAGCTTGGACACAGCATGGCTTTGTTAATGGGGAAGTGTTGTCTGACCAATTTGATTTGAATTTATTTGATGTGGTCATAAAGAAACTGATTGCAGGCAATAAATTTGATATCATATATCAACGATAGGTTATCTTAGGTAGGCTTTTGATACTTGGAGGATTGCTGCACAGGTTGGAGCCAAGTCACATAGGAGGCAAATTGCTTTCCGTGGATAAAATATGGTTGAGTGGGAGAAGACAGAGTGGTAATCAATGGACACTGCTCCTTGTGGAGTAAGGTTATTAGTGGAGTCCCTCAGGATTCAGTGTTGGGTCCATATTATTCTGTATTTATTAATGATATTAATGATGGTATTTCAGGCTTAATGTCCAAGTTTTCAGATGATACGAGGGTTGGCAGAGTTATTAATGACACTAATGACAGTACGTTGCTGTGACAGGATGAAGAAAAGTTGTATTGGTGGCAACTGAAGTTCAACATTTACAAATGAAAAGTACTCCATAATGAACAGAGGCATATGATGCAAGAAATCAAGCAAATGGAGCATCCGCCAAAAAAAAAAAAAACACTTCCACTTCACTCCTCCGTTCATTCGAAATACATGTCCAGTTGAGCCATAAATTTATTTAGGCCATCAACTTCCACAAGGATGGAAGTCCATTCCGCACATCTATCATACATCTGTCTTTCCTCAATTTGAATTTATGAACTCTCAGGTGATTATTCTAAGCAAGAGGAAGAATGCCATCAGCATTGAGCATGCTGAAACCATTCAGGACTTTATACACCTGTATCAGATCACCTTGCCTCTTCAGACTCTAATTTGCAAAACTTAAGCCTTTCTTCATAAGAGCAACCCTTCGTTCCATTCACTAATCTTGTTGTCCTCTGTACGCGTTCCAGCAGCTCTACATCCTTCTTGAAATGAGGCCTCCAGACCTGTATACAGTACTCAAGGTGTGGCCTTGCATTATACATGGGAATGATCACCTCCTTATCCCTTCTCGAAATATTCCTCTATATGATTGATAAGACACCATGAGCTACAGTTGCAGCCCGTCTGCACTGCTCAGAGAACTTCATACTGCAGAATTACCCCAAGGTCCTCTTCATTCTCTACCATTGTCAGTTTAGTTCCACAGAGTTGATACATTGCTCTTTCCCATATGTAGTACTTTACATTTGTCAATTTTAAACTTCATTCGCTACCTCTTATCCCATCTGCTCCACCTTTTCAATTCTTGTTGCAGCAGCATAGCAACAATAGTGTCCTTAACAACCCTGCCAACCTTTCTAACGTCTCCAAACTTGGACATTAAGCTTGACATACCATCATCAATATTACTTATATAAATACAGAAAACAATAATGAACCCAACACTGAACAATGAGGGACTCCACTAATAACATTAGTCCACGAAGGGCAGTTTCCAATGCTTACCACTGTCTTCTCCCCCTTATCCACCACTTTAACCGTAATTTTCCTCCTATGCCACACTACTCCAATTTGTGCAGCAGTCTTCCATGTGCAACAGTATCAAAGCCTTTCTAATATCCAAGTATATAATATCAAAGTTATTCCCTGCATCCAGCTCTTTTGAGGCTGCATCATAGTATTTAATAAAATTGGTCAGGCAAGACTTTCCCTTTATAAAACCATGCTGGGTCTGAGCTATAACCGAAATCTTGTCTAGATGATCCTGCAGTACTTATTTAACCAGTGCCTCCATTAATTTTCCTGGAACAGAAGTTAAACTCGCAGGTCTATAATTATTTGTCAGCCTTTGATCCTCCTTTGTGAACTGGGGTCACATTTGCACATCTCCAGTCTATGAGTGGATTTCTTGAGTCCAAGGAAGCTCTCATAATTATGGCTAAGCGTTTGCTTACTTCCTTTGCTACCTCCTCTAATATAACTGGATAAATCCCATCCACTTGATGTGCCTTTCTTGTGTTTATCTTCAACAATTTCTCCTCCACTTTACTCTCAGTTATTACAAGATTATTTCTTACTGCGAGAGTTGTATACACCTCTGGCATTCCCCTCGTTGAATAACTCATGTGTGAATGTCGATGCAAAATATTCATTTAGTTTGTTAGCTTCCTGAGCAGGATCATCAACAGTTGAACCATAGATATCAAGTGGACCAATCTGATTCATCTCCTTCCTTCTAGAGTTTCCATTAGAAAAGAACTCTGCTGTTTTTCTTTGCATCCTTTGCCAAAGATTTCTCGTAATCTGTCTTCGGCTGCCTAATCTCCTTTGTAACTTGGTTACAGATCAGCTTAAATCTATCATAGGCTTCTGTGTCACATGTTAATTTATAGTTATCCCATACATTTTTCTTCTCTGCCATATGTCATTAGTTCATCTGACATCCATTTAGGCCTAAACCTTGAAAAATATTTTAGTTGGTATGTAAAGCCTAGTAGTTACCAAGATAAGATTTTTGAATGCTTCCCATTTTGAATTTGCTGTTTGTAACATCATCAGTTGGTCCCACTGTATAGAATTTAAATACTGTCTCAGACCATCTTAGTCACCTTTATGAAAGCAAAAACCCTTCCCTTTACCCCCGATGGTAGTTACCTCTTTATGTAAATCCCACTTCAGCACACTGTGATCACTCCCACCTAGTTGTTTCTTTATCTGCAGATTCTTAATGCTTGAAGAATCACTACTGATAATCGAATCAAGAGTATTACTCCATCTAGTTGCCTCCCGAACATGCTGATGTAGAAAACAATCATCCAATAAATCCACAAAAGCCTTGCTAGTGTGTGAGTGACCAACCCACAAATTCCAGTCAATATCTGGGAAATTAAAATCCCCCATTATAAGTCTCTCTGATTTACTGGCCCACTCTATTTCCCTGTATAGTTTCTTATTATACTCATCAGTCATCTGGCCTATAGCACACTCCTACTCTCAATTTTGATCTCTCAATGCTTATGTCACACTAAACTGACTCAACACTCTACTGTTCAGCGATGTTGATTGGCCTCACTTTGTTGGATTTTGTTTCTTAACTAATAGCATAACTCCCCTCCTCCCTACCTATCCTGTCTATCGTTTCTGTATATATTGTTCTCCCCAAATTCCCATTCTGCATTCTTTATATGTGTGACACCACATCTCTGATATCCCAACAATATCTGCCTTTGATGCTTTGAGCAATACCTCAAATTCATCAAATTTATTTACCAAACTCCTAGCATTGGTGTACACGCAAGTATACATGCACCTATTTCTATTCTTAACTACCCTAACACAACCCATGTGTTTACTTGTACCGCAATGACTCCCAGCAGTCTCTGAAATATCCTGCATCTTGTTTTTCAGGCTTCTACTCATTCCAATAGAAGCAGTGCAAGTATCACTTTCACCTCTGCAATGGCTACTGTTAATCTATTAGTCCTTGTATACCCCCAAAGCCTGCAGTTTTCCGACCCACCTAACACTGCCTCAATAGCTTCAGCAAATATTCTTGCACCCTTTCTATTTAAGTTTATCCCATCCCAATAGTAGTCTCTCCTGTTAACAAGTACAGAGTAGGCTGAAAAAAATTCTACCCCTTGAGCTTTGCACAATCTTTCGAGGGCCGAATTGATCGCAAGGCTCTCATCATATACTCCCTGCTATATGGGAAGCTGGAATCCCAGAGCAATATATCAACTTGGTACTACACTAACAATGGTACAGTATGAAAAGACTTGTGGAAGTAGATATAAATTTTTGTGAGTAGTGCAAATGATCTGTAAGAATAGTTCATGGTGTATTGTCAATGACATGCAGGAATTTTTCTTACAGAGATAAGGTGATTATCTCCTTGTATAAGGGGATAATCAACTCCTTATCTTTGGCAAAGAATGCTAAGGGTTCTTTATTTATGGGAACTTTAGAAGGAAGGGGATGAATCAGATTAGTTCAATGGATGTCAATGGTTGGATGTATAAGGCAATGGTCAGCCCACATCTTGAGTACTGTATACAGCTCTGGAGGCCTCATTTTGGAGCTGCTTGAGCGAATGCAGAGAAGAGAAACAAGATTAACAGATGGAACAAAGGGTTCCCTTACAAAGAAAGGCTTACGTTTTTCAGTGTCTTGAGACTAGGCACCCATTAGGTGATCTGATTGAGGTGTATAAAGCTCGAATGGTTTGAGCATCCTCAATGCTGATGGTATTCTGAGAAGGCATAAATTAAATTTTTCTTTTTTATTTGTACACACAATTCTTTACAGATTATATACAAAAACTTACAGAGAAGATATATATACATATATATATATATTATACGCATTAGCATTCTCATTATACATATAAAAAAAATATATATATATATATATATATATATATATATATTTTATACACATTAGCATTCTCATTATACATATAAAAAAAAAAATATATATATATATATACACTGTATTATATATGAACACGTGTGTGTGTTTAACCTGTATCAAGGGTGGCTCCTAGGCCTTAGCCCATCTCCACCTTGCACATCTGTGTTGGTGCAGAAACTCTGCAAAGCTTTTTATCGCTTGTGTACGCCCACCTTGCCACCAGGGAACAGCCAACACCTATGCAGCCGCTGCCTGCCCCCAGGCACAAGCAGCCTGCCTGGGTCTACTATTACCTTTAGTGCCTTGGGCACAAATCCCGCACCTACCGGAGATAGTGCAATACCCGTGGGTGCCAGCAATCCCATCTCCAGGTTGCCCAAACCTGGAAACCAGCAAAAAAAAATCCAAGCCTCTGCAGATACAAGCCAGTTTGGAAACTCCAATAAACTTAGCGAAGTAAATATTTACATTTGTACAAAAGATAATAGAATTTTAACTCTAAATCCTAGCAATACAATTCAATTTACATATCGTACAAATCATCCTATTTCTATTTAATGCAAACCTATATATTAACTTCTCAGCTATCAGATTTATATTTGATTTTGGATTTGAGTTCTTAGTTGAAGTCTTTTCTTAAAGACCGATTCTGCAAAGGTCTGGAAAGTCTCAAAGTTTGTTTTGTTCTCAACTAGTATTTTCACATTGTGCTCAGCTAGACCTGGAACCTGATTAAGTAGCAATACTCGATGGTCTGTATATTGCGGACAAAACAGTAAGACATGGATCCAGTCTTCCATTTGACCACAGGTGCAAAAACGATCCGGCTCCAAACCTCTGTCGAATAGTTTGGCCCTCAGAGATCCATGGCCTGTTAATAAATACGTCGTAAACATGCTTGGTGTAAACCACGAAACAGAAGGTTGAGTAGAAGCAAACTCAACATTTTCAATATTCTTTGTGACTTCACCGTGCACAGACTCATTCCATCTACTTTGCCAAATACTAACCATTTCACTCCATAAATTAAAATTGAGGAAAGACAGTTGTAGGATAAATGTGCTAAAGTTTGCCTTTGGCCAGCATGTGGTTGATTGCTGGAACAAACTTCTACTTGTCACTGTAGAAGTTGATAGCTTAAATAGAACAAGGGAGAACTAGACTAACATTGGGTGCAAATGGATGGGTAAAATTAGTTTTTCTTCTTTTTTGTTCGCTGATGCTATATAAGCTTGCTTTCTTGCATTATGTCCCCTTACTAATGATAATGACAAACTTCAGTGGCTCACATCTGATGAGTATGGGCTTGGTACAACAAGGGTCCTGTGCTGGATATCATCATTCTTCTCTTTCCTGGTGATTCACTTTCACTCTCTCTGTCGGGGTATGTCAGAATTTTTTTTTTTTTTTTTTGGTGGCACTGTATAACCCTCAGGCTTCCTTGCACCATATGGCTAATATTAATAATAATTATAATAATAGTTTATTCGGTAGCTTAAATTTAACTTCTCTAGTATACTTTTGGCAAGTTTTATTTTTGTAATATTCTGCTAATTCTAATTATGGAATATATTGTAAATTAAAATTTTTTTATCTTTCTAAATTTTAAATTTACCTTAATAATGGCTGCTACAAGATCCACTTACAACCCAAAGGCCAAGTTACATCATGAACCAAACAGAAATTATTGGAAGCATTGTCTTTATATGCAGATGGAACACTCATGCACAGCTATCTTATGATGGGTGACTTCAATCTAAGCCAGACTGATTGGTGGCAGGGAAACTCACCTTGTGGAAAAAAATTTCTAATAAACTAATTATTTGTACAGCATGTCAGAGATAATGCAAGGGGTGAGAATATTCTTGCCCTCATCATTGCAAACTAAATGACATCTCAGCTTAAAGGAAACATTTGCAGATAGTGATCATGCAGCCATTAGTTGGATGATGACAAAAACTCTTGCAGTAGTAAAGGCATCAGTTTTAATTTCAGTAGAGGGGACAGGTTGACACTATACGGCATATATTATTTGGGTGGAATTACAGATTGAGTGTGAATATACTTGAATTATGGAATACTTTTAAAGCAAAAATCAAAGAAGCGATGAATGCATACATATTAAGAAAATATTGCAGGAGGCAGATCAGGAGGGAGGATGAGAAAATGGATGAATGTAGAGCTGGCCAGTCAGAAGATAGCATGGAACATTTACAGTGATGATTGTAAT
This sequence comes from Mastigoproctus giganteus, assembly GCF_048544385.1. Classification (NCBI taxonomy): domain Eukaryota; kingdom Metazoa; phylum Arthropoda; class Arachnida; order Uropygi; family Thelyphonidae; genus Mastigoproctus; species Mastigoproctus giganteus. Next base: position 223,194,233 of record NC_143583.1, read on the forward strand.
AGTACCAGAGATAAGATCAGAGGCCAAGGCTGCATATGAGATGGCACTGGCTAAGAGAGAAAAGAATGGGGACGAGCTTTTTTCATATATGTGAATATAGGATACCAAGAATAAAGCAAATCAGATCAGACCTTTGAGCACTGGAGGGTGAGATAGTCTTAGACAATTCAGATGAGGTTGCAAATGACTTGAACAGGTAATTTGGATGCTTTTACTGAAGGAAGCCCCCCCCCCTTCATGCTGAGAAGAGACTGTGCAAGTGGTTAGGTTAGGTTAGGTTGGGTCATGAAATTACAGATGACTATTAGAAAAACTTTCAAAACATAAAGGTAAGTAAGGCACCCAGAGTTAATGGCATATACCCATAATATGGAGAGAGACTGACAGGGAGTGTATTGAACTACTGAAGTCAATTATGAGGGCGTCTTTGGACTCGAGTGAGATTCCTTTTGATTGTAATGGCTTGATGCCATGGCAGAAGTGCCAAGACATCAACGATACATAAAGGCAGATCTCAGAGCAAAGATGAAAATTGCAAGTTGGAATATCCAATAATTACAACCTACTGCAGGGCAGAAGGTTGTAATTATTGGATTTCCTTAAAATCGACGTAAAGTCAGAAGTGGGTGTATCCCAAGGATCTGTTCTTAGGATACCAAGAACAGATCCTAGGGATACTCCCATAGAAAAAACAGACCAGTTATTTCTAATTTTCATAAAGATGGGTGATAGGCAAAATTTTCCAAGATGAAGATTGCTGAAGTACTTATTGATCAGTAGCAAGCTTCACTCCTTAAGGTTGACTCGAACAAGCTGCAAGAATAGTCAGAAAAGTGGCAGCTGTTTTAATGGGGAAACATAGGGAAATGGCAATCCCAATTATAAATTATACACTTGAAGCGTTGAATTAAAAACATCAGAGGAAGAAAGGGATCTAGGAGATATGAAGTTTTCTGAGCAGTGTAAAGAGGCAACTAAGAAACACCATGGTGTGTTCTTAATGTGCCGTCTTGTAAGGGGTTTAGCGACCAACACAACAAATGTCTGTCTCTGGTAGCTCTCAACAACTGCTGTGTTGTCCTGTCCAATTCTTCATGTCATCTAACCTTGTGAGTATTCTCCTAGGCTTTCTTCGTTGCATTATCGCTTTGATAATTAGCCGTGGAATTGTGTAATTGTTGTTGCTCATCAGGAGTGCAAGATGTTTCTTTTCTTTGTCTTTAAGCAATTCATGGGATTTTCCAATTCTCTGCAGGCACTCTCATTGGTCATTGTGGAAGTACAAAAGATGTCCTTAACATTCTTCTGTACTTCCACATTTCAAATGTTTGTTTTTGGAAGGGTTAGTTTTCAGTGGCTGTGTCTCGGCACCATAAAACAAAACTGACCAAATATAACATTTCACCATCTGGTTTCTAAGGTTCCATATGCAGAATTCTAAGATCCAGGTTTCCATTGCATAATGCAGATATCATCTTAAGAAAATACTGCCTGGCCATTTCAACCCTTGCTTTTATTTCCAACAGCCTAGAAATTTGACCTTGCCGAATATCAGCCTTCTGTTTAACATGGGGGGAAAGGTTCTGGCATTGCCTCATTAAGGACCATGAGCTGTCTTGTTGATATTAATTGGGCAATGCCAACACCTCCCATGCTAAACTGCTATTCGACAAGTTCAAATATCTAAGCTGTTGGATCAATGACAAAAATGAAGCATATCAGTTGTACAAAGTAGTCACCTGCATAGTGAAGCTTGTTAATCACTCTACCATTGACAGATATTCCTTCATTTCTTCCATCCAATTCTCTCGGTGTCTGAGTAAATGTTAAACGAGGAGTACACATCCTTGCCTCACTCCACATTCAATGTTGATGTCTTCTGTCTTTCTGCCATCAACTACACAGATGCTGTTTGGTTCCTGTAGGGGTTACTTGGATGTCCTTTTCATCAAGGCTGACTTTCTTGGAGTCCAACCTTTCATCAACAGACCAAGCTCTGAGCTTGCTGTGTTGAACTCGGTCAAAGGCCTTCTCAAAGTCAATAAAACAAAGGTGGCCATCCATCTATTGTTCTCTGAAGCTTTGCATCATGACCTTGGCATAAAATAGTCTCTTGTCCCCACTACTTTTAAAAATCCCAAGTGTGCATTTCCGTTAACTGACAATTCCCGAAAATCCAATTTTGAATTACTTTTAGGAACATTTTGAGAACTTGGCTCATCAAGCAGGTTAGTCTGAAGTCTCTACAAGTCCTGGTGTTTAGTTTTTGGGAAGAGTGATGAATGATATCAGCTAGTTTCGAGGGATGTTGCCTGTGTGCAAATTGTTATATAATTCAATAAGATTGGATGTTTTTTGTCGAGCAATTTGACTATTTCCACTGTGACTTCAACTTTGGCATTTCCCTTCTTCGATTTAATCACCCTCTCCACCTCAGATCTCAGGATGGACAGCACTATCATCAGTGCAATGTTGTTTATATACTATCCACACCATTTTTCTGATTCTTCCATGATACTCACCTTTGTCATTTCGGATTAAAGTTGATTGTTTCCTTCTATTAATTCCTGAAATCTCTTTGACGAAGATTGACATCATCATGATTTTCGTGCAGTTTCTATTTCTCTGCATTTTTGTGATCCAGCTCTTTAGCTCCTTTAATTTTGTTCTTAATCAGTCTATTTCCAAGAGGGGAATAAGGAATTCTTACATATATAAATGCAAAGAGGACAAACCAGATCAAACCCTTATGTACCGGATGTGGGATTGTATTAGATACCCCAACTGAAGTTGCAGTTGAGCTCAAGTTACTTTGCATCGATATTTAAAAAAGAAAACCCTTCACATCAATCAAAAATTATGGGAGTGAAGTTGAAAAAAATTTAAATAATGATGTAGAAATTTCATGTTTATTGATTAAAAAACTTGCGAACCTACAGGCCCATAGAGTGGAGGTATACACCCTATAATCTTAAGGGATGAGACAATTGAATATATTGAACCATTGAGACTAATTATGTGACATCACTGGCTCAGGAGTGAATCGGTTGGATTGGAAGTTCCAATGTTTCCCTAATAAAGGAGGACGGTTCGAAAAGTGAAGTGGGAAATTACCGGCTGGTTAGTCTAACTTCAGTAGGACGGAAAATCATGGAGACAATGATCAAAGTTGGAATGCTGTTTGTTTGTTATTTGGTTTTTAGGAGCATTAGCAACTAAGGCCATATTGCTCCAGGAATATGCGGTGGTCATTCCCTTGACCTTTCCGCATCCTCCGTATTTGGTGGTGACGGGTTCGAACCCCGGTCTAATCAAGAAGCGTGTGCTACGCACTGCTGCTCCTTCCCACCTGGCTACGGAGGCGCCAAAAGTTGGAATGCAGGATCATTTACATATAAATGGAATTCTGAAAGATACTCAGCATGGTTTTGTAAAGTGCAAATCATGTTGAACTAATCTGGTTAGCAATTTTGACAGGGTCACTCAAGAGCTGGACTTTGGGAATAATTTTGACGTTTATTTGGATTTCAGCAAAGCATTCGACTCAGTCCTACATGAGCTGTTACTTTATAAGCTGGAATCACAGGGATAATCCTTAGATGGATAGCTTCAAGCTAGGAGGCAGAGGGTGGTGATAAGTGGTTATTCCTTAGATCGGGTTGATGTAAGAAGTGGGTTTCCCCAAGGATCAGTATTAGGACCATTGTTTTGATTTCCATAAATGACATTGATGAAGGGATAGAGGGCGTGATGTCTAAATTTGCAGATGTTAAGATTGGTAGAGTAGTTAATGATCACAGCCAAGAGCAGAGCATCTTCAGAGTGACCTAGATAGCATGGAGCAGTGCTCAGAAAAATGGCAGCTATGCTTTAATCTACCAAAGTGTAAGGTATTGCAACTGGGGAACAGTAACTCCAAAATAACTTATACACTTGAAGTAAAGCTGGTAGTGGAGGAAAGGGAATTGGGTATTCCGATAGTCAGATATGAAGTTCTGTGAGTATGTTCTATCAATGATTTATCGAACAATTGCTAGTAGAGATAAGGACGTCGCAATCCCACTATATAAGGTCATTGTTAAACCACACTTGGAATATGATGTTCAGGTATGGAGATGTACCTAAAGAAAGATATTGTGCTTCTTGAAATGGTCCAAAGACAGCTAACTCTCCGTGTGAGATAAGCAAAAAGGTATCCACATGAGGAAAAATTTTGAATTCGTGGGTTGCAAAGCTTGGAAAGTAGGTACGTCAGAGACTTCATTGAGATGTTTAAGTCTCTGAGAGGCATAAGTAAAATGAATGAGGACAAAATTTTCATGGATATAAATGATTCTGGAACTAGGGTACATAATTTGAGGTTACAGGCTGAGACATTTAGACTAGATTGCAGGAAGTTTTACTTTAACAAGTTATAAATTAGTGGGATAAGTTACCTACATGGGTAGAGGCTGATAGTTTGGGGAAATTCATAGGTCAGCTGGATAATTACCTATGCATAAGTTGTCTATTTCCTTTTCTCTTATAAATTAAAAAAATTTTATTATCATTTTATTTTGTGGCAGGTGCAGCATAAGTCATAAGCTTCCAGGCACCATGTGGCTATTGCTATGCTTCTTGAAAGGGTGCAATGACAGGCAACTCACATGGTGAGATTGTCAAAAGGATGAGAATGAGGAATGATCCAATGTGGGCTATATGGCTTGGTAACCAAGCAGCTCTGAGATGACCTGATTGAGGTCTATAAGGCCTATAGAAGGGATAGTAAAATTAAATTTTTACTGGTATAAATAATTGCAGAACTCAGGGGGAAGAGGTTTTGAATAAGTTCAAAGGTTCTTCCATCCTCATCTATTGAAGATGGAATAAAATAATTTCCATTTTCTTATCTATTCATTTGTTATTTTTGGTTAGTGTAAGAAAAGCCTGTAGCTTCCTTGCACTATATTACTATTACCAATAGCTTCAAAAAAGGAGTGGTGAAAAAAAAGTTAAACTAATCTTTAATTGAACATCCTATACATTCAGTCCCATACCTGTTACCATCCCGCAGGAATTCCACTAAATATCGGATCTTTCTTGAACAAGTTCTACCAGCGTTAGTTGACGTGTTCAAAGCCACTAAGTGGATTTTATTTACTGATTTGAAATTATTGTTTTTCAAAAACTTTTGATTTAAATTTAGTAGAATAGCATTATTTTGTGATTTTCTGATTAATCTGGTGTATTTATTCTTTACTTGGCTTGTAATTGCATAAAAGTATCGGGAAGGGTATCAAACCACGTGTTACAAGTTGCAGCTCCGCTGAACGAGAGGTTTTTTAGCCATATTTAGCACTTTATTGACCAATTGTTACATCAAATTATTTTCTATAACTAGCTTATGGACCTATTCAGGATCCTTAGTTTATTCGGAATTGAGACAGCGAGATCTGTAAGTTAATTAATACTTCAGTGTCCATAGATTTAACTTGCCACCATTGTTATACAACACATTATATCCCGAACAAAGTATTGTAAGCTTAAACATCATTGTCAATTAAATTGTACTTTTAACTAAATACATATAACGACTTAGATTACAAACATAACATAATTAATTAATACATAACTTGATACGGAAGTTATATAAACAGAACTCGTAGATAATACTCGATACTGAAAAATATATATAGCATTATAACTGCGTTGGGAACCAAGTTTAGGGTTATAATTTTGTACTGAAATTGAAATTTTATTGAAATAAAATCGAAATCATGACTCAGACCAGAGCAGCAAAGCAAAAGGCTGAAGCTAATAGGAGTGCTGTGGGTCAGGGGAGCACTGAGGGAGGAAGGGGGTGCAGTTTCCATCTGAATCACAGCCTTTTAAAATGCACTGCTTGCATGATGTTTGTGGACAATCGGGTACAGGACATGATTTTGCCATGGGGGATGTCTTTGTGTGCGCGATGTAAGGAGTGTAAGGAAATCAGGCGACAACTCAGCTTTGTTATGGGCCTATATATGAGAACTTGAAGGACAGGGTGGATGCCCACAAAGGATCTAAATTGAGGGGCCCATCACGTTCTCAGCTGCACACATCAATGCCAGAGCTTGCACTTGGTCATCACGCAACACAGCAGCAACCCCCAAGGCAGAATACGCTGGTCCCACAGAAAATAGTAGTTTTTGGCAACTCTATTGTCAGGGAAACGGGGAACATGCTTTGTAAAAAGGATAGGTGGAACAGGACCAGAGTATGGCTGCCAGGGGCACAAGTTTATGACGTTGTAGAGCGAATATCATCTTTTAACGGCACAAAGAGTGATATAGTTGTACATGTCGGCACTGATGATATTAAGAGTAGGAGACCGGCAGAATTACTTAACAAGTACAGGTCACTGTTGAAAAAAAGCCATGAATTAGGGTTGAATTTGAAAGTGTCTGCAATTCTGCCCAGGCACGATAGGAGGGAGTATATGATGAGAGCCTTGTCAATCAATTTGGCCCTGGAAAGATTGTGCAAGGCTCAAGAGATAGAATTTTTTCAGCGTGGTCTGTACTTGTTAACAGGGGAGATTGCTTCTACAGGGATTGGATACACTTAAATAGAAAGTGTAGAAGAATATTTGCTGATGCTATCGAGGCAGCGTTAAGTTGGTTGGAAAACTGCTAGCTTGGGGGGGGGGGGGGAATACAAGGACTAATAGATTAACAGTAGCCACTGGCAGAGGTGAAAGTGATTCTTCCACAGCTTCTATTGGAATGACCAGAAGCCTGGAAACCAAGTTGGAGGATATTTCAGACTGCTGGGAGTCATTACGGTACAAGTAAACACATGGGTTGTGTTAGGGTACCTAAGAAAAAGAACAGGTGCATGTATACTTGCGTGTACACCAATGTTGGAGTTTGGTAAATAAATTTGAGGTATTGTTTTTTTTTTTTGTAGTTGTTGGCACATCAGCTTCTGTGGCCATAATGCACGTTCCAAGGTTTTTGCAGTACTTTGATCCAAGCCTGAGGCGGGATTCGAACCCGCAACCTTTAGGTTGCCAGGCAGGCACTTTACCCACCCGCCTAGCCCGGTCGGCAATTGAGGTATAGCTCAAAACATCAAAGGCAGATATTGTTGGCATATCAGAGACATGGTGTCATGCAGATATAAGCAATGCAGAACTAGAATTACAATGTGACAGAAAGGATAGAAAGGGAGGAGGAGTTATGCTATTAGTTAAGAAACACACAAAATCCAAAGCAGTGAAGCCAGTCAACAACGTTGACAGTGTAGTGTCGAGTCAGTTTCGTGTGACATAAGCATTGGGAGATCAAAATAGAAAGGAGTGTGCTATAGGCCTAATGACTTTGATGAGTATAATAAGAAAATGTACAGGGAAATAGAGTGGGCCAGTAAATCAGAGAATCTTACAATTTTAATCTCAAATATTGACTGGAATTTGTGGGTTGGTCACTCACATTAGCAAGGCTTTTGTGGTTGTATTGGATGAGTTTTCTACATCAGCATGTTTTTGAGGCAACTAGAGGGAGTAATAGTCTTTATCTGATTATCAGTAGTGGCTCATGTATTAAGAATTTGCAGATAAAGGAACCACTAGGTGGCAGTGATCACAGTGTGCTGAAGTGGGATTTACTCAGAGGTAACTACCATCAGGGGTAAAGGGAAGGGTTTTTGCTTTCATAAAGGAAACTACGATGGTCTGAGACAGTATTTAAATTCTATACAGTGGGACCAACTGATTACTGTTCTTAGGCCCGCGGGTGCATAAGTACATGTGGCTTGAGTGACCGGGATTCAAGCCCAGAACTGCTCAATACGGTGCTGTTTCTTGTATCCAATTTATCACGTGAACTCCTCTGACTGTTTGGTCGTCCTCCCAGAATATAAAGAGAAAATTTGATTTATTAACTTATCTGGGAAGCTACTAGGCTTTTATCAACTAAGAAATTTTGTTCATCGTTTAGGCCTAAATGGATGTCAGATGAACAAATGAGACGTTTGGCAGAGAAGAAAAGTGCATGGGATACATACAAATTAACAGATGACAGAGAAGCCTACGGCAGATATAACTGGTCTGTAATCAAGTCACAAAGGAGATTATGCAGGCAAAGGCACATTACGTGAAATATTTCACAAATGAAGCAAATAAAAAGAGCAAAAATTTCTTTATTTACGTAAATTCTAGAAGGAAGGATATTAATCAGATCGATCCACTTGATATCGATGTTTCTACTGTTGATGATCCTGCTCCAGAAGCTAACAAACTGAATGAGTATTTTGCCTCTACACACATGAGGAGTTATTCAGGGAGGTGAGTTAAACTCTGGCAGTGAGCTAAATGGTTTTGTGATAACCGAGAGCCAAGTGGAGAAAATTATTGAAAATAAACATACGAAAGGCACCTGATTTGGATGAGATCTATCCCAGTTATATTAAATGAGGCACAAAGGAAGTAAGCACACCCTTCGCCAAAATTATTAGAGCCTGCTTGCACTCAGGGGAGGTACACATGGATTACAGTTTAGCATTATTTGAGGCATATTATGCAAGAAAGTAAGCTTATATAGCAAGAGCCAAAAAAAAAAAAAAAAATCCCAAATCACCCATCCAGTCACTTCAAATGTTTATCTAGTTCAGCTTTAAATTTATGTAAGCTATCAACTTCCACAACTGATGGAACCCTGGTTCTAGCAATCCACTCCTGCTGGCTAAAGGCAAACTTCCACCATCTATTCAACATCTATTCTATGCCCCCTCACGTTCTTAAACTGAGCAAGCAGAATTCCATCAGAATTGAGCCCTACTTAAACCGTTGAAGGACTTACATGCCTCAATCAGCCCACCTCACAGGGCTGATTGAGGCATGTAAGCCTAGTGAAATCTGCAACTTGCAGAACTTAAGCCTCTCTTGGTAAGGGCAGCCCTTTGCCCTTCTAACCATTCTGGTTTTCCTTCTCTGGACTTGTTCTAACAACTCTACATCTTCATAAAATGAGGCTTCCAGACCTGTACGAACTCAAGGTGTGGCCTGATCATTGCCATATACAAGGGAATAATCATATTCTTGTTTATGCTAGCAAAATTCCTATATATCATTGATGAAACACCAAGCTCTGCTTTGGTAGCGCATCTGCACTGCTCTGAGAACTTAATATCTGACTGCACAATTACCTTCCACTTCCCTGAGTCTAGTACCAAACAGTTGGTACATTTCTCTCGGGTTAATACTGCCCATAGGCAGTACTTTGCATTTGTCAATGTTAAACTTTAGTTGCCATTCCTCAGCCCATCGCTAACTTTTCTGCATCTTGTTGCAGTAGCACACTGTTTTTACTGTCATTACCAACTCTGGCAACCTTTGTATCAGCTGCATACCAGAACATTAAGCGAGATACCTTCATCAATATCATTGATTAATATACAAAACAATTGGCCCAGCACCGAACCCTGGTGACTCCACTAATAACATTAGTACACGTAGAGCAGTCCATTTATTATTACTCTTTGCCACCTCAAACTCAACCATCCCTTTATCCGTTGCAACAACTTGCCCTTTATGCCATAATGCTCCAATGTGTACAGTAGCCTTCCATATGCAACAATATCAAAGGCCTTTCTAAGATCATATGATATCAAAGTTATTTTTTGCATTCAGTTCCTTTGTGACTACATCATATTGGTCAGACAAGACTTCCCTTAAACTCATGCTGTGTCTGAACTATTACTAGTCTTGTCTAGGTGATCCTGCATCACTTCTTTAACCAGTGACTCGATTATTTTCACCAGAACAGAACACTAGAGATGTGCGAATGTATCTCCCTTTGTGAAATGGGGATACATTCACACATCTCTAATCCATGGGGACCTCCCCTGAATCTATGGGGACCTCCCCGACATTGCATCGACATTCACACATGAGGAGTTATTCAGCGAGGGGAATGCCTAAGGTGTATTCAACTCTAGCAGTAAGCTACAGAATCTTGAAATAACTGAGAGTAAGGTGGAGGAGAGGTTGTTGAAGATAAACACAAGAAAGGCACCCGGGGTGGATGGGATCTATCCTGTTATATTAAAGGAGGCAGCAAAGGAAGTAAGCAAACCCTTAGCCATAATTATGAGAGCTTCCTTGGACTCAGGGGAGGTACCCATAGACTGGAAATGTGCAAATGTGACCCCAATTCACAAAGGAGGATCAAAGGCTGACACAAGTAATTATAGACCTGTGAGCTTAACTTCTGTTCCAGGAAAATTAATGGAGGCACTGGTTAAAGAAGCACTGCAGGATCATTTAGACAAGACTTCAGTTATAGCTCAGACACAGCATGGTTTTGTTAAGGGGAAGTCTTGCCTGACCAATTTGATTGGATACTATGATGCAGTCACAAAAGAACTGGATGCAGGGAATAACTTTGATATTATATACTTGGATCTTAGAAAGGCTTTTGATACTGTTGCACATGGAAGACTGCTACACAAATTGGAGCAGTGTGACATTGGAGGCAAATTGCTGCTATGGATAAAGGGGTGGTTGAGGGGGAGAAGACAGAGTGTGGTAATCAATGGACACTGCTAATCGTGGACTGATGTTATTAGTGGAGTCCCTCAGGGCTCAGTGTTGGGTCCATTATTGTTTTCTGTATTTATAAATGATATTGATGATGGTATATCGGGCTTAATGTCCAAGTTTGCAGACAATACAAAGGTTGGCAGGGTTGTCAAGGACACTACTGACACTATGCTGCTGCAACAGGATCTGGAAAGGTTGAGCAGATGGGCTGAGAGGTGGCAAATGAAGTTTAACATTGACAAATGTAAAGTACTACACATGGGAAACAGCAACCCCAGAGCAACGTATCAACTCTGTGGTACTACACTGACAGTGGTAGAGAATGAAAGGGACTTGGGGGTGGTTGTGCAGGCAGATATGAAGTTCTCTGAGCAGTGCAGACGGGCTGCAAGAGTAGCTCATGGAGTATTGTCAATGATATACAGGAATTTTTCCAGCAGGGATAAGGAGGTGATTATTCCATTGTATAAGGCGATGGTCAGGCCACACCTAGAGTACTGTATACAGGTCTGGAGGCCTCATTTCAAGAAGGATGTAGAGCTGCTGGAACGAGTACAGAGAAGGGCAACAAGATTAATGAATGGAACAAAGGGGTGCTCTTACGAAGAAAGGCTTATGTTTTGCAAATTACAGTGTCTGGAGACTAGGCACCAGCGAGGTGATCTGATAGAGGTGTATAAAGCCTTGAATGGTTTAAGCATGCTCAATGCTGATGGGATTCTTCCTCTAGCTCAGAAAAATCACCTGAGAGGGCATAAATTCAAATTGAGGAAAGACAGATGTAGGATAGACGTGCGGAAATTTGCCTTTAGCCAGTGGGTGGTTGGTTGGTGGAACAGACTTCCATCCCTTGTGGTGGAGGTTGATAGCCTAAATAAGTTTAAGGCTCAGCTGGACAGGTATTTTGAACGAACAGAGGGGTGAAGTGGAAGTGGGTTTTTTTTTTTTTTTGGCTGATGCTGCATAAGCTTGCTTTCTTGCATCAAATGCCTCTACTAATGCTAATGCTAATCTAGGATGCTCTCAAAATTGTGGCTAAAGATTTGCCAATTTCCCTTGCTGCCTCTTTCAATATAACTGGATAGATTCCATCCACCCCCCAGGTGTCTTTTTTATGTTTAACTTCAATTTCTCTTCCGCTCTGCTCTGTTATTACAAAATCATTTAGCTCCCTGTTATTCAGTAGCCGTCTATCCTACCTATCTTACAGAATTCTTAATGTGTGCATGTAGATGCTTGTTATTTGATTTTTAGGAGCATTCAAAACTAAGGCCGTATTGCTGCAGGGATATGCAGTGGTCATTCTGACCTTTCGCTACGCGCAGCTGCTTCTGCCCACCTGTCTACAGAAGTGCCAATGTAGATGCAAAGCACTCATTCAGTTTGTCAGCTGAGCAGAATCATCCACAGTCATATCATCAACAACATTAAGTGGACCAATGTGATTTATCCCCTTCCTTCTAGTTTACATAAGTAAAGAAACCTGTTTTTCTTTCAATCCTTTGCCATCTAGCTTATATCTGCCATAGGCTTCTGTGTCATGTGATAATTTACATGAATTCCACACATTTTTCTTTCTGCCACAAGCCTCATTAGTTTATCTGACATTTATGTCTAAATCTTGAACAGTATTTCTTAATTGGTATTAAAAGCCTAGTAGCATCCAAGATTAATTCCTTGAAAGCTTCCTATTTAGTATTCAGTTTTAAATATCAGTTGATCCCACTGTATATAATTTAAAAACTGAGAGAGACCACTCTACTTACATTTTTGAAAACAAAAAACATTCCCTTTACCCTTGATGATAGTTACATCTTTAATTAAATTCCACATCAGTAGACTGTGATCACTGTCACCCAGTGGTTCCTTTATGTGCAAATTTTTAATGCATGAATAATCACTGCTGATAATCAGATCAAGAGTTTTAATCCCTCTGGTTGCTCTCAAACATGTTGCTGTAGAAAACAATTCCCCAATAAATCCACAAGTCTTGCTAGTGGGCGAGTGACCAACCAAAACACAAAAGTCAATATTTGAAAAGTTAAAATCCCCCATTACAAGACTGATTTTCTGGCCCAATCTATTTCTCTGCAAAATCGTTCGTTGTACACATCAAAGTCATTAGGCCTATAACTCACTCCTACTCTAATTTTTCCTTTCCGAGTGCTTATCACTTCAAACTGACTCAACATTACACTTTCCAGCGATATCAACTCATACACTTCATTAGATTTTGCATTCCTTAACTGGCATTATAACCCCTCCTTCCCATCCTGTCTATCTTTTCTGTACATATTTTACTCCCAAAATTCCAATTCTGCACATATACGAATGCAACACCATATCTCTGATATCCCATGAGCCTTTGATGTCTTCACCAGCACCTCAAATTTATTTACTATACTCCTAGTATTGGTGAACATGCTCCTATTCTTATCCTAAAACAACCCATACATTTACTTGTTCCATGATGACTCCCAGCAGCTCTTGAAATATCCAGCTGCCTGCTGCTCATTACAATTGAAGCAGTGCAAGAATCACTTTCGTCTCCTGCAGCTACTGCTAATCTTTTAGTCTGTGAATCCCCCCCAAAGCTAGCAGTTTCCCAACCCACCTAACACTGCCTGAATAGCATCAGCAAATACTCTTGCACCCATTCTATTTAAGTGTATCCCATCCCTGTAGAAGCAGTCTCTCCTGTTAACAAGAACAAATACTGCTGAAAAAAATTCTACCCCATCAGCCTTGGAGAATCATTCCCGGGCCAAATTGATTGGCAAGAATTTCATCATATACGCCCTCCTATCGTGTCTGCGCAGAATTGCATACACTTTCAAAGTTAACCCTAACTGGCCACTTTTATTTAAAACTGACCGTACTTGTTAACTATATCTGCAGATCTCTTACTCTTATGCCAATGTGTACAATACCACCTTTTGAATTTTTGCCAGTGATGTGCAAATGAGTCCCCAATTCACAATGGAGGGTGACAAGTAATTACAGACCTGTTAGGTTAACTGTGTTCTGGGGAAATTAAGGGAGGCACTGGTTAAAGTTTTGCTGCTGGACATTTAGACAAGGCTTCAGATACAGTCTGGACACAGCATGGGCTTGTTAAGGGAAGTCTTGTCTGATCAATCTGATTGGATACTATGACGTGGTCACAAAGGAACTGGATGCAAAGAATAATTTTATATCATATACTTTGAACTTAGGAAGGCCTTTGATACTGCTGCTCATGGAAGACTGCTGTACAACTTTGAGCAGTGTGGCATTAAGGACAAATTGTTGCTATGGCTAAAGGGATGGTTCAGTAGTAGAAGACAGACTGGTCATCAATCGACGCTGCTTTATGTAGACTAATTTTATTAGTGGAGTCCACTAGGGTTCAGTGTTGGGTCCATTGTTGTTTTCTGTTTTAATTAATGATGTTGATGAAAGTATATCAGGCTTAATACTGAATACTAAGTTTGCAGATGATATGAAGTTTGGCTGGCTAATGACACTAATGACAGTACCCTACTGTAACATGATCTATAAAAGTTGAGCAGATGGGCTGAGAAGTTGCGAATGAAGTTTAACTTTGACAAATATAAAGTACTGCATATTGGTAACAGCAATTTTGCTGTTACCAATTCTCAGAAGCCCAAATTATTCGCTGTATGATTCCTTTCGCCTCAAAGGTGGTACTTGTGCATATGTCCATTCTGATATTCCCTGTCAGAGACTTGGCAATTTGGAATCCCATCTCTTTGATCTTCTCTGGCTTAAAATCAATCTACCTCATTGTGTCAAATTCATACGTTGTATCTACGATTCTTCCAACTCCACTAATCACTTGGAGCTCTTTGACTTCCTCTCTTTGCAATTTGACTTTCTCCAGTCCAACTTTCCTAACAGTGAGGTAATTTTCCTTGGTGATTTTAATGTTCACAACTCCAGCTGGCTTCCGTTTTCTAGTCACACCGACCCAGCTGGTCGAGATGCTGAGGCTTTTGCAATTACTAATGACCTTGCACAGATTGTTCATTTACCTACAAGAATACCAGACAATCCTAATCATACTGCCAACATACTTCATCTTTTTCTCACAAACAACCCTTTAAGTACACGGCCGAAGTGAGGTCTTTTAGACACTTCAGATCACAACTTGGTGATTGTCCCTTCTCCAATGGAGCCTTTATCTCATGGCTATTCCCAACCTCGTGTTGTTTGGCATTACAACAATGCAAAATGGGATGACCTGCGAGACTTCTTTTCTTCTTCTTACTTCTTACTGATTACTGTTTCAAAACTTCTGATGTCAACGTTTGCTCAGATCGTGCCAGTGAAATTCTTGCAGGAATGGAATCCTTTATCCCACACTCCACTTTAAAATCTCGTCCTTTATCTAAACCTTGGTTTTCCAATAAATGTACTAAGGCTGTTCAAGAGAAGAATGTTGCATATCGTAATTGGCTTGTTTCTAATTCTTCCGTTTCATTTTCTGCATACACCACAGCTCGCAACAATTGTAAAGCAGTTATTAAACAGTCCAAACTAGAGTTTGAACAGGCTGAGTAGAAAACTTGCTTCTTGCCCTAATGGTAGCCGAGCATTCTGGTCTCTTGCCAAAGCTATTGGTTGCAACTTCTGTACATCTCTGCTCCCACCTCTGTCCAAACCAGATGATTCTGTTTTCACTTCAGCCAAGGATAAAGCTGACCTGCTAGCATCCCATTTTTCTTCCAACTCATGTATTAATGATCTTGGTAAAACTCATTCCACCATTCCCAACACGCTCCATTCAATGCCTCCTGTGATCTTCCGTCAAAAGGATGTCAGGATTTTGATGAATCTTGATGCTAAGAAAGCTCCAGGTCCCTATGGTATTTCTCCACTTGTTCTCAAAACCTGTGGTCCTGAACTTACTCCTATTCTTTGCCGCCTTTTTTCACTTTCTTATTCCAAAGGTGTTTTTCCTTCTGCTTGGAAATTTGCTCATATCCAACCAGATTTTAAAAAGGGTGACAAATCCCTCCCATCCAATTATCGTCCCACTGCAATTACTTCTACTCTTTCTAAAGTAAGGAGAAATCAATTAACCGCCAGCTCTTAAACTACCTAGAAACCTTCCATCTGATCAACGATCGCCAGTATGGATTCCATCAGTGTCGATCCACTGGTGATATTCTGGCTTATGTTACCCATTTATGGACTAATTCAATGTAAAGGTTCTGTGAAACACAAGTAGTTGCTCTTGACATCTCAAAGGCTTTCTGTCGTGTTTGGAATAAAGGTCTTCTAAACAGGCTTCCATCTTATGGTTCGCCAACTGTTTTTAGTAATTGGTTATTCAGTTTTCCCTCTGATCACTCACTGAGGGTGATGGTAGATGGCGCTCTGTCTTCTAACTTCTCCACTAATGCCGGTGTCCGCCAAGGTTCAGTTCTTTCCCCGTCTTTTCCTCTTGTATATTAATGACCTTCTTCGATTTACTGGAAATCCTATCCATTGTTTTGCTGATGATAGCACATTGCATTCCACTTTCCATTTTGAGAAACTTTGTCCTGCTCAATCAGTTTCAACTTTTCGAAAATCTACTACCAATTCCTTAATTGCCGATCTTCAGATAATTCTCCAGTGGGGCAAAGACAACTTAGTTTATTTCAACCCTTCTAAAACTCAGTCTTGTCTTATATCTCGCAAAAAGGATTCTTCTGCTCCTATGCTTATCTTTAGTGACACTCCAATTTATAGGCAAAATAATATATCTCTTTTGGGGATTACCCTTACTTCTAATCTCTCTTATTACAAAGCACATTACAAATATTGCTTCCTCTGCATCTAAAAAACTTGGTTTTCTCTTTTGCTCTCAGCGTTACCTTTCTTCCAAACAGCTGCTCACTCTGTATAAATCGCAAATACGCCCTGCAAAGGAATATTGTTCCCACATCTGGGGTGGTGCCCCCAAAACCTCTCTCAGGCTTCTTGATTCCATTCAGAAGAGGGCAGTTAGGTTAATTAACGATTCTTCTTTAACAAAGTCTCTCCACTCGCTGTGTCATAGACATACTGTTTCTGCTGCATGCCTCTTCGACAGATACTTCCATGGGCACTGTTCTTCTGAATTAGCTTCTATAATTCCTGCTCTCTTTCAAAACAGTCCGAACACGTGCCGCCACCAGCCAACATCCATTTACCGTCCAACTACAAAGTAACAGAACCAACTTTTCATCTTCCTCGTTTATTCATTCAACCACCGTTTTCTGGAACAACCTTCCTTCATATGTAGTTCCTGAAAAATACAGTCTACAGAAGTTCAAGTCCAATGTCAAAAAATATCTTCTTTCGTCTTCTCAACCTCCAACCAAAAAAAAATAAATAAATAACGTATCAACTGTGTGGTACTACACTGAGAGTGGTAGAAATGAAATGGACCTGGGGATAATTGTGCAGTCAGATATGAAGTTTTCTGGGATTCTTCCATTGTTGAAATTGAGGAAAGACAGTTGTATGATAGATGTACAAAAAAATGGATGTGTGAAATGGAAGTTTTTTTGGCTTCATAATATGAATTGAAGTCCCTGCAATTAATATTATGATTCATAATATTAATTGCAGGGACTGTCAGTGTGATTATAGAAACTGATAATCCACATAAGGAA
The DNA here is from genome assembly GCF_048544385.1 of Mastigoproctus giganteus. Classification (NCBI taxonomy): domain Eukaryota; kingdom Metazoa; phylum Arthropoda; class Arachnida; order Uropygi; family Thelyphonidae; genus Mastigoproctus; species Mastigoproctus giganteus. The sequence goes on from NC_143583.1 coordinate 223,211,444, forward strand.
ATATTTATTTCCCCATAGATTCAGGCTCTTGAAGCAGTGGTCTTCACCTCAGTACTGTTTTCAGTAAATGTTGTCATTGGAATCTATTTTTCTGCATTCGGGGTCCACTTCAGCATTCGTAATTAAATTTACTGCAGTGGTGTTTCTCTCTTTTTGCTCTCTCTGCTTCTTCTTCCGTAGATTCCATTTTACATGTTTCTGCTCTGCAGATAAACATGGGGAGTCTTATTGTATAAATATATTACTTTTAAACTGTTAGCCCATTGTTTCTTTATATGCATCTTTTGTAAATAAGTTAAAAATTCTTCGTTGGCTGAAATAACATTGATTGAGTTAATTTACTTACAATTTCCTTACGGCAATTCAATTTCCCAAATAAAAATTGTTCTGCTTTTTTTTGCAAAATTGACTCCTGCATATTTTACTGGTGGCTTATATTTTTGATCCTACTTTAATGTCTTCTGTAATTGCGTATATAGGCCATTTTTTCCCTACTTAAATACTGCTAATACCAAATCAATACATTTTCATATCTACCTTTATTTTAGTGGATTTTCTCTTCAATATTTATTTTGAAAAACAAACTGGCAGTGTTAAACTTTTCATTGAAAAATTTTTATAAGGATTTGCAAAAAAATTTGTTTCCTTTAAAATTTCTAGATATGTTGGTTGCATGTAATACCATTTGTTTGTTAATATAAAATATAATTTCCAAATGTTTCAAGAAAAGAGAAAAGCAGCCCTGCAAAAAAGTGACAACAATTAGATATAAATTCAGTACAGATCACTGCAATAAAAACAATACTTTCATCAACTAAATTTGATCATTAAAGCTTGAAGATATAAAAATACTTATTCCAGCAATTGTAGAAAAAAATGAATTTTAAAATATTTTTATATGTTCTATTTTATTCCACAAACAAATTACATTTTGAGACAGATCTACATCTCCATGCCAAAAGTACGTTTTGTAAATTCTTACATGAAAAAAATTTAAAATGCAAAAAAATAACCAAATTTTTTTTGGAATACTGGGTCCAATCTATTGCCAAATGACGTTAACACAATAATTATTATAACCTGGTCACTTATTTAAACCCAGGTAAGAAAATTCCATTCCAACTAAGAAATACTGTTAAGAAATAGCCCTAAATGGAAGTTGGATGAATTAATGAGGCTCGTGGCAGAAAAGAAGAATGTATGCAATGCATAAAAAGTATCAGGTGACACAGAAGCCTATGACAGATATAAACTAATCTTTAACACATTGACTGCCAAGGCTTATTTGGGTAAACTGGTCTCTGACGCCAATTTGAGTTAACATTTTAAATTATTCAAAATAGAAATAATAATATACAGTCGATTCCGGTTATTTGGGACACATCGGGGCTGTGCATTTTGGCCTGATTAAGCGGCTGCCCCAATTATCCAAAGTTTCACGTAAATAGTTAAAAATACAATTTACCCCCCCTTTACAATTAGTTCACTGTACAATCAAATCACGTTATGACGAACTCAAAATAGTAAAGTACCGTTCACTATACGATGTGCAGTAAGCGCCGGTCATTGTGATCACGTTTGTGAATTGAATTTTAATTCTATTAAACAGCGATTCTAATTAGCGAAAATAGGAGGAATATTATCCATAGGATATAAAAGTAAAGATATATTAAGCACAAATTTACCCTTTATTACCTTACCAATTAAAAAAATAAATGATACGTGAAAATCGGAAGAATATACGTGATAATCGGAATAATTAATACGTACTGTAATATGTACATACTAACTAAACTAGTTGACATTTCTGTTCACTGACATTTGTTGGTGGGGACTGAAATTTAAAACAGTAAAAAGATAAGCAATCAATAACAAAGAACAGGGCACACACAAATTGCAAGTAACACAACACGCGCAAGTGAGAACGGAGTAACAAATTAGGAAGCTTTAAAACTAGGAATGAAGAGAAGATCCTGAAAATTATTTTTTTATATGATTGAAGATTCCATGGAAGTGTAAACACATTTTACCATAATAACCCACAGAATTCCAGCTGCCGGTATTATCGCAAATTCAATAAGATCGAGTTTACTGTCCGTTTATGATAGACTGCACTAACAGAAAAGCCCAATAAACAGGTGACTGCTAATTGTTTTTATTGTTTTATGATTGTGACCTCCAAAAATCCGACCGAACTACGTGGTACGGTCGGAGACAATCGTAGGGTAATCTCCAGTGCTGAGGTCTCCTGCCCCGATTAAACGGCATTTTGTCCCAATTAAGCGAAGTAAACCCTGGCTATTTTCTCGATTGGTTTTTGTTTTTTAAGATTTGCCCCAAATAAACGGCTGCCCCGATTAACCGGTGGCCCAAATAACCGGAATCCACTGAATATTCATCGCCAAAACTCAAAAAAAAAAAAGCTTGATGTTGTAAACAAAAAGCATCGTGAATTATCTTGTAGTTGGTGTGTGTAATAGAAAATTCTTCGTGGGAGCCAATTAAATCAGATATGTAATTTGAAGAATTCTGTATTGGAATCTGTGCTGTGCGTAAATCAACCGCAGTGACACAGACTTTGCCGTGTACGTTCTATTTAGTACTCTGCTCCATACTAAAAAGAACCTAAAACATTAATAAGACAAGAGCACTGACCGAAGAAGAGCCCGAAGAAGATCTTGAGCTCTATGCTAATGAATGACTTGTAATTTGAAGTGCTTTTTGATGAGTCATACGGTCTTGATTCATAGATCGATCGGATCAAATGCTCTCATATTATTCAGCGCTAAGAAAAACCATCAGATGTTCGAAAACACCACATTACATATTATAGAAATATATATGTATAATGCATACACCCTTTTCTATCAAGTTATGGGCTTCCCTGAATTTTGGACATTTTATGGTGGAACCCATAACTTGACAGAAAAGTTACAGTGAATCTTTGATTGGAGAAAAAATTCTAAATGTTCCAAAGAAGATTAGGTCTGAATATAAAATTCATTATTTAGAATTTCGGTTGACTGTACCACCTACTGACAAAAAAACCACACCCTACTAAGTCATGTTAAGTATGTACGAGAAATAAAAAAACACCACGGAACACATTATTATCCAGTGCACTAAGAGAAGCTAGCTCTTTGTGTCAAGAAAATATTTCTTTTTGTGAATAAATTCTGTTTTCTGATGCTGTGGTTGATTTTTCATTCTTATCCCAGAAGCCCACTATTCATCAGTTGCACATATTTGCTAGGAATATACTCGAAGCTGCGCCGGAAAGGCAAGTCATACCAGTCCAAGTTAACTCTTAGTTGGCGTCGTGGGTCAGATCGCCAAGTATGAATTAACTCATAGTCGGCATTCAACGTGTTAATCAAGTCACAAAGGAGGTTAGGCAGGCGAAGGCAGATTACAAGAAATCTTTGACAAAGAAAAACAGCAAAGAGTTCTTTACTTATGTAAACTCTAAAAGGAAAGGGATAAATCAGATTGGACCACTTAATAGAGATGGGTTGATTATTGATGATCATGCGCAGGTAGCTGATAAACTGAATGAGTATTTTGCATCTACATTCACACATGAGGAGTTATTCAGTGAGGGGAGTGCCAGAAGTTTATCAAATACTAACAGGGAGCTAAGTGATTTTGCAATAACTGAGAGCAAAGTGGAGGAGAAATTGTTGAAGTTAAGAAGCCACCTGGGGTGGAAGGAATCTATCCAGTTATATTAAAGGAGGCAGCAAAGGAAGTAAGCAAAACCCCTTAGCCATAATTATGAGAGCTTCCTTGCACTCAGGGGAGGTCCCAATGGACTGTAGGCATGCAAATGCATCACCAATTCACAAAGGAGGTTCAAACGGTGATACAAGTAACTACAGACCTGTTAGTTTAACTTGTGTTCTGGGCAAAATAATGGAATCACTTGTTAAACAAGCATTGCAGGATCTTCTAGACAAGACTGCAGAAATAGTTAAGCCACATCATGGGTTTGTTAAAGGGAGGTCTTGTCTGACCAACTTGATTGAATACTATGATGTGGTCACAAAGGAACTGAATGCCAAAAATAATTTTGATATCATAATACTTGAATTTCTGGAAAGCTTTTGATGCTGTTGCACATGGAAGACTGCTGTACAAATTGGTGAGGTATGGCACTGCTCTTTGGACACTGCTCTTCGCGGACAAATGTTATTAGTGGAGTTCCCCAGGGTTCAATGTTCGGCCCATTTTTGTTTTCAGCATTTATCAATGATATTGATGAAGGTATATCAGGTTTAATGTCCAAATTTGTAGATGATACAAAGGTTGGTAGGGTTATTAACGACAGTATGCTACTCCAACTGGATCTAGATAAATTGGGAAAATGGGCTGAGAAGTGGCAGTATTCTACTCCAACTGCATCTAGATAAGTTCAGAAAAAGGGCTGAGAAGTGGCAACTGAAGTTTAACATTGACAAATGCAAAGTACTACATATGGGTGGTAATAACCAAAGAGAAACGTACGGTGTGGTACTACACTCAGGGAAGTGAACAGTGAAAAAGATCTGGGGGTTAGTTGTGCAGTCAAATACGAAGGTTGCTGAGCAAGACGGGCTGACAGGTCTGGTCATGGAGTCTTTTGTCAATGATATATAGGAATTTCTAGCAGGGACAGAAGATGATTACCCCATTATACAAGGCAATGGTCTGGCGACACCCAGAGTACTGTGCACAAGTCAGGAGGCTTCATTTTAGGAAGGATGTAGAATTCCTAGAACGAGTTCAAAGAAGAGCAATAAGATTGGTGAGGGAAACAAAGGGGTGCTCTTACCAAGAAAGGCTTAAGTTCTGGAAATTGCAGCACCTGGAGAGAGTAGACACCTGCAAAGTGATCCAATTGAGGTATATAAGGCCTTGAATGGGTTTGAGCAAGCTGAATGCCGATGGAATTCTACCTCCTGCTCAGATTAAAAACCTGAGGGGGGAACAGTTTCAAATTGAGGAAAGACAGTTGCAGAATAGATGTGCAGAAATTTGCCTTTAGCCAGCGGGCAGTTGATTGGTGGAACAGGCTTCCATCTTTTGTTGTTGAAGCTAATCATAATATACTTAATAAATTAAGTCCAGCTAAGCCTAAATAAATTTAAAGCTTAGCTGGACAGGCAATTTGGAGGCTACTAGGCTTTACATACCAACCAAGCAATATTGTTCTAAGTTTAGGCCTAAATGAATTTCAGATGAACTAATGAGACATATTGCAGAGAAGAAAAATGCATGGGATACATATAAATTAACATGTGACACAGAAGACTATGATAGATATAAGTTGATCTATAACCAAGTTACAAAGGAGGTTAGGCAGGCGAAGGCAGATTACGAGAAATCTTTTGCAAAGGATGCAAAAAAAAAACAGCAAAGAATCCTTTACTTATGTAAACTCTACAAGGAAGGGGATGAATCAGATTTGTCCACTTGATATCGGTGGTTCAACTGCTAATGATCCTGCTCAGGAAGCTAACAAACTAAATTAATATTTTGGATCGACATTCAGACGTGCAGTTATTCAGTGAGGGGAATGGCAGAGGTGTATTCAACTCTGGCATTAAGCTAGATAATCTTGTAATAACTGAGAGTAAAGTGGAGGAGAAATTGTTGAAGATAAACAGAAGATGGGATCTATCCAGTTATATTAAAGGAGGCAGAAAACGAAGTAAGAAAACTCTTCGCCATAATTATGAGAGCTTCCTTGGACTCTGGGGAGGTACGCATAGACTGGAGATGTGCAAATGTGACTCCAATTCACAAAGGAGGATCAAAGGCTGACACAAGTAATTATTGACCTGACAGTTTAACTTCTGTTCCGGAAAATTAATTTAGGCACTGATTAAAGAAGCACTGCAGGATCACCTAGACAAGACTTCAGTTAGAGCTCGGATATAGCATGGTTTTATTAAGGGAAAGTCTTGCCTGACCAAATTGATTGGATACTGTGATGCAGTCACAAAAGAACTGGAGGCTGGAATAACTTTGATATTATATATTTGGACCTTAAAAAGGCTTTTGATACTGTTGCATATAGAAGACTGTTGCACAAATTGGAGCAGTGTGGCATTGGAGGCAAATTGCTGCTATGGATAAAGGGATGGTTGAGTGGGAGAAGGCAGAGTGGTAATCAATGGACACTGCTCATTAGCATTAGTAGAGACATTTGATGCAAGAAAGCAAGTTTATGCAGCATCAGCCAAAAAAAATAATATAAATAAATAAATAAAAAATAACCACTTCCACTTTACCCCTGTGTTCATTCGAAATACCTGTCCAGCTGAGCCTTAAACTTATTTAGGCTATCAACTTCCACGACACGGGATGGAAGTCTATTCCACCAACCAACCACCCGCTGGCTAAAGGCAAATTTCCTCACGTCTATCCTACATCTGTCTTTCCTCAATTTAAATTTATGCCTTCTCAGGTGATTATTCTGAGCAAGAGGAAGAATCCCATCAGCATTGAGCATGCTCAAACCATTCAAGGCTTTATACACCTCTATCAGATCACCTCGCCGGTGCCTAGTCTCCAGACACTGTAATTTGCAAAACTTAAGCCTTTCTTCGTAACAGCACCCCTTTGTTCCATTCACTAATCTTGTTGCCCTTCTCTGTACTCGTTCCAGCATCTCTACATCCTTCTTGAAATGGGGCCTCCAGACCTGTATACAGTACTCTAGGTGTGGTCTGACCATTGCCTTATACAATGGAATAATCACCTCCTTATCCCTGCTAGAAAAATTCCTACATATCATCGACAATACACCATGAGCTACTCTTTCAGCCTGTCTGCACTGCTCAGAAAACTTCATATCTGCCTGCACAACCACCACCAGGTCCCTTTCATTCTCTACCACTGTCAGTGTAGTACCACAGAGTTGCTCTGGGGTTGCTGTTTCCCATATGTAGTACTTAACATTTGTCAATATTAAACTTCATTTGCCACCTCTCAGCCCATCTGCTCAACTTTTCCAGACCCTGTTGCAGTAGCATAGTGTCAGTAGTGTCCTTGACAACCATGCCAACCTTCGTATCGTCTGCAAACTTGGCCATTAAGCTTGATATACCATCATCAATATCATTTATAAATACAGAAAACAATAATGGACCCTGAGGGGCTCCACTAATAACATTAGTCCACGATGAGCAGTGTCCATTAATTACCACTCTGTCTTCTGCCACTCAACCATCCCTTTATCAAATACTCTGTCTTCTCCCCCTCAACCACTCCCAATGCCACACTGCTCCAATTTGTTGAACAGACTTCCATGTGCAACAGTATCAAAAGCCTTTCTAAGATCCAAGTATATAATATCAAAGTCATTCCCTGCATCCAGCTCATTTGTGACTGCATCATTGTATTCAATCAAATTGGACAGGCAAAATTTCCATTAACAAAACCATGCTGTGTCTGAGCTATAACTGAAGTCTTGTCTAGATGATCCTGCAGGGCTTCTTTAACCAGTGCCTCCATTAATTTACCTGGAACAGAAGTTAAACTAACAGGTCTATAATTACTTGTGTCAGCCTTTGATCCTCCTTTGTGAACTGGGGTCACATTTGCACATCTCCGGTCCATGGGTACTTCCCCTGAGTCCAAGGAAACTCCCATAATTATGGCTAAGGGTTTGCTTACTTCCTTTGCTGCCTCCTTGAATATAACTGGATAGATCCCATCCACCCCAGGTGTCTTTCTTGTATTTATCTTCAACAATTTCTCTTCCACTTTACTCTCAGGAATTACAAGATTCTCTAGCTTACTGCCAGAGTTGAATACACCTCTGCCATTACCCTCGCTGTATAATTCCTCATGTGTGAATGTCGATGCAAAATATTCATTCACTTTGTTAGCTACATGAGCAGGATCATCAACAGTTGACCCATTGATATCAAGTGGACCAATCTGATTCAACCCCTTCTTTCTAGAGTTTGCATAAGTAAAGAACTCCATGCTATTTTTCTTTGCATCCCTTGCCAAAGATTTCTCGTAATCTGCCTTCGCCTGCTTAACCTCCATTGTAACTTGGTTACAGATCAACTTGTATCTATCATAAGCTTCTGTGTCATGTGTTAATTTGTATATAACCCATGCAGTTTTCTTTTCTGCCATGTCTCATTAGTTCACCTGACCCACTTACGCCTCATCGTGTACTAATGTTATTAGTGGAGTCCCTCAGGGTTCAGTGTTGGGTCCACTGTTGTTTTCTGCATTTATACATGATATTGATGATGGTATATCTCGCTTAAGGTCCAAGTTTGCATACGATACAAAGGTTGGCAAGGTTGTTAATTAGCATTAGCATTAGTAGAGGCATATGATGCAAGAAAGCAAGATTATTCAGCATCAGCCAAAAAAAAAACACACACACACACCACTCCCATTTCACAACTCCGTTCGTTCGAAATACCTGTCCAGTTGACCTTTAAATTTGTTTAGGCTATCAACTTCAATAACAAGTGATGGAAGTCGGTTCCACCAACCAACCACCCGCTGGCCAAAGGCAAATTTCCGCACATCTATCAGACATCCGTCCTTCCTCAATTTGAATTTATGCCCTCTAAGGTGATTATTCTGAGCAAGATGAAGAATCCCATTGGCATTGAGCATGCTCAAACCATTCAAATCCTTATACACCTCTATCAGATCACGTCGCCGGTGCCTAGTCTCCAGACTCTGTAATTTGGAAAACTTAAGCCTTTCTTCGTAAGAGCAACCCTTTGTTCCATTCACTAATCTTGTTGCCCTTCTCTGTACGCGTTCCAGCAGCTCTACATCCTTCTTGAAATGAGGCCTCCAGACCTGTATACAGTACTCAAGTATGGCCTAACCATTGCCTTATACAAGGGAATAATCACCTCCTTATCCCTGCTAGAAACATTCCTGTATATCATTGACAAGACACCATGAGCTACTCTTGCAGCTCGTCTGCACTGTTCAGAGAACTTCATATCTGCCTGCACAATTACCCCCAGGTCCTTTTCATTCTCCACCACTGTCAGTGCAGTACCACACAGTTGATACGTTGCTCTGGGGTTACTGTTTCCCACATGGAGTACTTTATATTTGTCAACGTTAAACTTCATTTGCCACCTCTCAGCCCATCTGCTCAACCTTTCCAGATCCTGTTGCAGCAGCATAGCGTCAGTAGTCTCCTTAACAACCCTGCCAACCTTTGTGTCATCTGCAAACTTGGACATTAAACGTGATATCCCATCATCAATATCATTCATAAACACCGAAAACAACCACGGACCCAACACTGAACCCTGAGGAACTCCACTAATAACATTAGTCCACGTTGAGCAGTGTCAATTGATTACCACTCTGTCTTCTGCCACTCAACCATCCCCTTATCCATAGCAGCAATTTGCCTCCAATGCCACACTGCTCCAATTTGTGCAGCTGTCTTCCATGTGCAACAGTATCAAAAGCCTTTCTAAGATCCAAATATTTAATATCAAAGTTATTCCCTGCATCCAGTTCTTTTGTGACGACATCATAGTATCCAATCAAATTGGTCAGGCAAGACCTGCCCTTAACAAAACCATGCTGCGTCTGAGCTATAACTGAATTCTTGTCTAGATGATCCTGCAGTGCTTCTTTAACCAGTGCCTCCATTAATTTACCTGGAACAGAAGTTAAACTAACAGGTCTATAATTACTTGTGTCAGCCTTTGATCCTCCTTTGTGAATTGAGGTTACATTTGCACATCTCCAGTCTGTGGGTACCTCCCCTGAGTCCAAAGAAGCTCTCATAATTATGGCTAGGGGTTTGCTTACTTCCTTTGCTGCCTCCTTTAATATAACTGGATAGATCCCATCCACCCCAGGTGCCTTTTTTATGTTTATCGTCAACAATCTCTCCTCCAATTTCCTCTCAGTTATTACAAAATCATCCAGCTCACTGCCAATGTTTACTTTACCTACATCAGTCTCCTTCCTGAATAACTCCTCATGTGTGAATGTAGATGCAAAATACTCGTTTAGATTGTTAGCCACCTGAGCAGGATCCTCAACTGTTGAACCATCAATATCCAGTGGACCAATCTGATTCATCCCTTTCTTCTGGAGTTTAAATATGTAAAGAACTCTTTTCTGTTTTTCTTTGCATCCTTTGCCAAGGATTTTTCGTAGTCTGCCTTTGCCTGCCTAATCTCCTTTGTGACTTGGTTACAGACCAACTTATATCTATCATAGGCTTCCATGTCACCCATTAATTTGTTTGTATCCCATGCATTTTTCTTCTCTGCCACATGTCTCATTAGTTCATCTGACAACCATTTAGGCCTAAACCTTGAACGATATTTCTTAGTTGGTATGTAAAAGCCTTGTAGCCTCCAAGATTAGTTCATCGAATACTTCTCATTTGAGTTTGCTGTTGGTAACATCATCAGTTGGTCCCACTGTATAGAATTTAAATACTGTCTCAGACCATCATAGTCGCCTTTAGGAAAACAAAAACCCTTCCCTTTACCTCTGATGGTAGTTACCTCCTTGAGTAAATCCCACTTCAACACACTGTGATCACTGCCACCTAGTGGTTCATTTATCTGCAGATTCTTAATGCATGAAGAATCACTACTGATAATCAGATCAAGAGTATTGCTCCTTCTTGTTGCCTCACGAACATGCTGATGTAGAAAACAATCATCCAATAAATCCACAAAAGCCTTGCTAGTGTGCGACTGACCAACCCACAAATTGCAGTCAATATCTAGGAAATTAAAGTCCCCCATTATAAGACTCTCTGATTTACTGGCCCACTCCATTTCCCTGTACAATATCTTATTATACTCATCAGAGTCATTAGGCCTATAGCACACTCCTACTCTCAATTTTGATTTCCCTATGCTTATGTCACACCAAACTGACTCGACACTGCCCTGTCCATCGATGTCGACTGGCTTCACTTCCTTGGACTTTGTGTTTTTTAATTAATAGCATAACCCCTCCTCCCCTCCTGTCCTGTCTATCCTTTCTATACACATTGTATTCCCCAAATTCCAGTTCCGCATTACTTATATCTGTGTGACACCACGTCTCTGATATCCCAACAATATCTGCCTTCGATGTTTTGAGCAACACCTCAAATTCATCCAATTTATTTACCAAACTCCTAGCATTGGTGTACACGCAGGTATACATGCACCTGTTTCTATTCTTAGCTACCCTAACACAACCCATGTGTTTACTTGTACCGCAATGACTCCCAGCAGTCTCTGAAATATCCTGCATCTCGTTTTTCAGGCTTATGCTCATTTCAATAGAAGCAGTGCAAGAATCACTTCCATCTCTGCTAGTGGCTACTGTTAATCTATTAGTCGTTGCATCCCCCCACTCAACTAGCAGTTTTCCGACCCACCTAACACTGCCTCGACAGCATCAGCAAAAATTCTTGCCCCCTTTCTATTTAAGTGTATCCCATCCTTGTAGAAGCAATCTCTCCTGTTAAGAAGTACAGTCCAGGCTGAAAAAAATTCTACCCCTTGAGCCTTGCACAATCCCTCCAGGGCCGAATTGATTGACAAGGCTCTATCATATACTCCCTCCTATCGTGTCTGGGCAGAATTGCAGACACTTTCAAATTCAACCCTAATTCATGGCTTTTTTTCAACAGTGACCTGTACTTGCTAAGTAATTCCGCTGGTCTACTACTCTTAATATCATTAGTGCCAACGTGTACAACTATATCACCTTTTGTGCCCTTAAAAGATGATATCCGCTCTACAACGTCATCATCCTTTGCCCCTGGCAGACATACCCTGGTCCTATTCCACCTATCCTTTTTACAAAGCATGTTCCCCGTTTCCCTGACAATAGAGTCACCAACAACTACTAGTTCCTGTGGGACCAGCGCATTCTGCCTAGGGGGCTGCCTTTGTGTTGCCTGATGACCAGTTACAAGCTCTGGTGTTGATGTGGGCAGCTGAGAGCTTGATGGGCCCCTCAATTTATTTCCTTCGACGGCATCCACCCTGTCCTTCAAGCTCTCATAAAGGCCCATAACAACGATGAGTTGTCGCCTGATTTCCTTGCACTCCTCACATCGTGCACACACAAAGACCCAGAGCAACGTATCATGTCCCGTTCCCGACTTCTCCGCAAACATCAAGCAAACAGTGCATTTTAAAAGACTGTGATTCAGAGGGCAACTGCCCCCCTCAGTTCTCCCCTGAACCACAGCACTCCCATTAGCTTGAGCCTTTTGCTTTGCTGCTCTGGTCAGAGTCATGATTCCGATTTAATTCAATAAAATTTCAAAACAAAAATTAAATCCTTAAGTTATATCCCAAAACAGTTATGTTTTGGGATATAACTTAATGACACTAATGGCAGTACGCTGCTGCAACAGGATCTAGAAAAGTTGAGCAGATGGGCTGAGAGGGGGTAAATGAAGTTTAACATTGACAAATGAAACAGTGGCCCCAGAGCAACGTATCAACTCTGTGGTACTACACGGACAGTAGTAGAGAACGAAAAAGACCTGGGGGTATTTGTGCAGGGAGATATGAAGTTCTCTGAGCAATGCAGATGGGCTGCAAGAGTAGCTCATTGTGTCTTGTGAATGATATGCAGGAATTTTTCTAGCAGGCATAAGGAGGTGATTATTCCCTTGTATAATGCAATGGTCAGGCCACACCTCGAGTACTGTGTACAGGTCTGGAGGCCTCATTTCAATAAGGATGTAGAGCTGCTGGAACGAGTACAGAGATGGGCAACAAGATTAGTGAATGGAACAAAGTGTTGCTCTCATGAAGAAAGGCTTAGGTTTTGCAAATTACTGTCTGTTGACTAAGCACCGGCGAGGTTATATGATAGAGGTATATAAAGCCTTGAATGGTTTGTGCATGCTCAAGGCCGATGGGATTCTTCCTCTTGCTCAGAATAATCACCTGGGAGGGCATAAAATCAGATTGAGGAAAGACAGATGTGCGGAAATTTGCCTTTAGCCAGCGGGTAGTTAGTTGGCGGAACAGACTTCCATCCCTTGTTGTGGAAGTTGATAGCGTAAATAAATTTAAGGCTCAGGTGGACAGGTATTTCGAATGAATGGAGGGGTGAAATGGAAGTTTTTTTTTTTTTTTTTTTATTTGGCTGATGCTGCATATAAGCTTGCTTTCTTGCATCATGTGCCTATACTAATGCTAACTCTTATGACGTTCTCTGAGCAGTGCTGCTATGAGCCCACGTGGGGTCCAATCGCAAGGATAAACAAGAAATTTGCCAGAAGGGACACAGAGGTGGTTATCCCATTGAGTAAAGAAATGGATCGGCAATATCTTAAGTACTACATAGTTTTCGAAACCTCATTTCAGGATATACATCTATTGAAAAGAGAGCAAAGAAGAGGAGGGTTAGACTAGAGCACAAATTGATATTCATACCAGGAAAAACAGGTTCTGTAAATTTCAGCATCTGGAACCTAGCCATCTTCATGGCAACCTCATTGTAATGTTAAAAGCTTTAAAAGGATTGATAAACTAAATACTCCTAGTACATTTATTTTTTTCAGGTGCCACTCCCAAACATGCACACAAACGAACATATAATTAAATTTAAAAAGGATGACTCAGACTAGATGTGTTGAAATTTGTCACTGACCTTAAAATAGTTTATTGTAGGAATAAACTACCTAGTGTTGGAAGCAGATAGTTTGAATAAATATAAATGATTCGAACAAGAACAGGCTAATGAAATGGGTAAAATGTCGTTTTTGTTTTTTTTTTTTTTCTTTTGCATCATTTTTATATTAATATGAATTTTGTAATGTAAAAGATAAATTAAAAACACATTTTTCCCTGTTAGTAAGTAAAAGCTTTATAAAAAAAATATTTTACATGATAATTTGCTATATAAACATTCAGCCTAACATCCAGAAATGCAAATTTTAACATTAGTAGACTATTTATGAGGTAATACTACTGAATCATGATTCTGTAATCCCTTTTCAAGATACTTCTGCAACTTGACTTTTATTCGAGGATCTTGCTTTGAAAGGGATGGACAACCACAAGAACTGCGAAGCTCAATTGCCTGCAATATTAAACCTTGTTTTTATTACAATAAAATTTGCTCCAGGGAATAAAATATTGTAATCCACTGTAAAGATGTTTTTACATGGTGTCTCATAAATTTTGTTAAAAACAAGGAGAGAGATATACTTAGGTTTTTGTAACCAAAATTTATAATTTCCACATTTATTACATTATTATAAAACTACAATAACATGTAGTAATATTACTGTAATACTTTTAAACATATTTGCCGAGATTATTCAGCCACTTTTTCCTGTGCAATGAATCATTTATGATTTTTGTTTATATGTTTAGGATAAAAATCAGTCTTTGACAATGTGATCACATATCAAACATTAATCCATGGCTGTGTTTTTTTAAACCATCCTCTGCATAACTTTAGGGATTCACTGAAAAAAAATTCTGGCTCAATTTCAATTATTTATTTCAAGTAGAAGAAAATTATTTAAATTTCCTTCGAATTTCTTAACATGTTATTTATATATGGGGGGTGATTTTCAAAAAAATATTTGTATTCACCAAGAAGTAGTAGTGATAGAAAGATATTTTTTATTATTATTTTATAACATGAAATATATATAGCAACCACAAATTTTGGTTTTCTTATAACTATTCATTTTTTTTTCTTTGCGGCACTGAATAAAGTGAGGTCTCACAATGGATAAAGGAGAATAGAGATCAATGATTTGGTTTCTCTTTCTGCAAGGGAAAATACCGAAACCAATCCACATAGAAATGGTCACTGTTTAGTATTAGTAGAGGCATATGGTAAAAGAAAGCAAGCTTATAATAATACAGAATCAGCCAAGCCAAAAAAAAAAAAAAAAACACCATTCCGATTTCACCCATCCATTCACTCTAAATGTTTCTCTAGTTCTGCCTTGAATTTATTTAAGCTGTCAACTACAACGACAGATAAAAGTTTGATCCAGCAATCGACTACATGCTGGCTAAAGAAAAATTTCCACATAACTATTTTTCCTAAATTTCACTTTTATGTCCCCTCGGGTGATTAATCTGGGCAAGAGGAAGAATACCATCAGCGTTGAGCTTGCTCACACTGTTCAAGGCCTTATACACCTCAATCAGCATTTAGCATTAGCAAAGGCAAATGATCCAAGAAAATAAGCTTATATTTATAAGTATTAATAAAACAAAAAACAAACAAAAAAAAACCCCTTATTTCACCCATCCACTCACTCCAAGTGTTTGTCAAGTTCTGTCTTGAATCTATTTAAGCTATCAACTTCTACAACGACAGATGGAAGTTTGTTCCTGCAATCAACCACCCACTGGCAAAAGGCAAACTTCCACACATCTATCCTACAACTGTCTTTCCTCAATTTGATTTTATGTCCTCTGTGGTACTACACGGACAGTAGTAGAGAACGAAAAAGACCTGGGGGTATTTGTGCAGGCAGATATGAAGTTCTCTGAGCAATGCAGATGGGCAGACGATTATTCTGAACAAGAGAAAGAATCCCATCAGCATTGAGCATGCTCAAACCATTCAGGGGTGTATACACCTCAATCAGATCACCTTGCAGGTGCCTAGTCTCCAGACACCATAATTTGCAAAAAGTAAGCCTTTCTTCGTAAGAGCAACCCTTGGTTCAATTCACTAATCTTATTTCCCTTCTTTGTAATTGTTCCAACAGTTCTACATCCTTCTTAAAATTAGGCCTCCAGACCTGTATACAGTACTCAAAGTGTGGCAAGACCATTATACAAGGGGATAATCACCTCCTTATCCCTGCTAGAAAACTTCTTGTATATCATTGACAAGACACCATGAACTACTTTGCAGACCATCTGCACTGTTCAGAAAACTTCATATCTACCTGCACAATCACCGCCAAGTCCTTTTCATTCTCTACCACTGTCAGTATAGTACCACAGAGTTGATAAGTTAATCTGGGGTTCCTCCTTCCCATATGTAGTATTTTACATTTGTCAATGTTAAATTTCATTTGCCACCTCTCAGCCCATCTGCTCTACTTTTCTAGATCCTGTTGCAGCAGCGTACTGTCATTAGTGTCATTAACAACCTTGCCAACCTTCGTATCGTATGCAAACTTGGACATTAAGCGAGATATACCATCATCAATATCATTTATAAATACAGAAAACAACAATGGACCCAACACTGAACCCTGAGGGACTCCACTAATAACATTAGTCCACAAAGAGCAGTGTCTATTGATTACCACTCTCTCTCTTCTCCCACTCAACCTATCCTTTATCAATAGCAGCAATTGTGCCTCCAATGCCATACTTTTCCAATTTGTACAACAGTCTTCCATATGCAACAGTATCAAAGGCTTTTCTAAGATCCAAACATATGATATCAAAGTTATTCTTTGCATACAGTTCCTTTGTGACTACATCACAGTATCCAGTCAAATTGGTCAGACAAGACTTCCCCTTAAGAAATCCATGCTGTGCCCGAACTATAACTAAATCAAATCACCTTGCAGGTGCCTAGTTTCCAAACACTGTAATTTGCAAAACTTGAGCCTCACCAACGAGTTCTTTACACAGCTAAACTCTAGAAAGGGATGAATCAGTTTGAAGAAATAAATATAGATGAGTTGACTGTTATTATTAGCCATATGGTCTAAGGCTTGACCACCCAAAAAAAAATTCCCAGTTACACTGAGAGAGAGAGAGAGAGGGAGGTAGGGAGGGAGGGAGAGAGAGAGGGAGGGAGGTAGGGAGGGAGGTAGGGAGGGAGGGAGGGAGGGAGAGGGAGAGAGAGAGAGAGAGAGAAAAACAATGAGAGTTTATTGATGATCATGCTTCATGCTCAATTACCTGATAAACTGAGTGAGTATTTTGCATCTACATTGACACATGAGGAGTTATTCAATGAGAGGAGTGCCAGAAGTTTGTCAAATGCTAACAGGGAGCTAAGTGATTCTGTAATAACTGAGGAAAGTGGAGGAGAAATTGTTAAAGTTAAACCTAAAATAGGCACGGGGGTGGACGGGATCTATCCAGTTATATTAAAAGAGGCAGCAAAGGAAGTAAGCAAACCCTTAGCCATAATTATGAGAGTGTCCTTGGACCCAGGGGAGGCCTGCATGTACTGGAGGAGATGTACATTTGTATCACCAATTAACAAAGCGGGGTTCAAAAGTAACTATAGACTTGTGTCACCTATGTAACTATAGACCAGTTAGTTTAACTTGTGGGGGAAAATAATAGAATCACTGGTTAAAGAAGCATTGCAGGATTATCTAGCCAAGGCTGCAGTAATAGTTAAGTCACAGCATGTGTTTGTTAAAGGGAAGTCTTGTCTGACCAATTTGATTGGATACTTGATGTGGTCACAAAGGAACTGAATGCCAAAAATAATTTTGATATCATATACTTGGATTTCAGGAAGGTTTTAGATACTGTTGCACATAGAAGACTGCTGTGCAAATTGGAGAGGTATGGCATTAAGGATAAGTTCCTACAATGGATAAAAGAAGGTTGAGTGGGAGATGACAGAGTGGTAATCAATGGACACTGCTCTTTGTTGTCAAATGTTACAGAGTGGTAATCAATGGACACTGCTCTTTGTTGTCAAATGTTACAGAGTGGTAATCAATGGACACTGCTCTTTGTTGTCAAATGTTACAGAGTGGTAATCAATGGATACTGCTCTTTGTTGTCAAATGTTACAGAGTGGTAATCAATGGACACTGCTCTTTGTTGTCAAATGTTATTAATGGAGTTCCCCAGGGTTCAGTGGTAGGCCCATTGCTGTTTTGTATATTTATCAATGACTCTGATGAAGGTATATCAGGTTTAATGTCCAACTTGCCAGATGATACAAAAGTTGGCAGAGTTGTTAACCACAGTATACTACTCCAACTGGATCTAGATAAGTTGATCAAATGGAATTAGAAATGACAACTGAAGTTAAACGTTGACAAATGCAAAAGTATCAATAACCAAAAAGAAATGTACCAACTGTACGTTTACACACAGGGAAGTGTAAAATGAAAAAGACGTGGGGTAATTGTACAGTCAAATATGAAGTGTGCAGAGCAGTGCAGATGGGATGCCAGGGCAGGTCATGGAGTTCTGTCAATGATATACAGGCAGAACTTGTTGGAGGAGAAATTGTTAAAGTTAAACCTAAAATAGGCACGGGGGTGGACGGGATCTATCCAGTTATATTAAAAGAGGCAGCAAAGGAAGTAAGCAAACCCTTAGCCATAATTATGAGAGTGTCCTTGGACCCAGGGGAGGCCTGCATGTACTGCAGGAGATGTGCATTTGTATCACCAATTAACAAAGCGGGGTTCAAAAGTAACTATAGACTAACACGATTAACTCGTCCAGCGAGGGCATCGGGCAAAATGGAAATGCGTTAATTGAATATAATACGAAAAATTCAATAGGAAAATTCAATAGGAAAAATTATAATTGGTCCTTGACCTTCTGGAATGTCCACAAAGAATTTTAAAAATACCTTCTCAACAACTTTATAACTGTATACAATGTAAAAGATAATGAAAATAATTATAGACTTAAATATTTATTGCATAAAACAGCGGTTCCCAAACTGTGCACCATGAAATTTTTTAAATTTGAGAGATATGAAGTTTTCTGAGCAGTGCAGATTGGCTGCAAGAGTAGCTCATGGCGTATTGTCGATGATATATAGGAATTTTTCTAGCAGGGATAAGGAGATTATTCCCTTGTATAAGGTCAGGCCACACTAGAGTACTGTATACAGGTCTGGAGGCCTCATTTCAAGAAGGATGCAGAGATGCTGGAACGAGTACAGAGAAGGGCAACAAGATTAGTGAATGGAACAAAGGGGGGCTCTTACGAAGAAAGGCTTAAGTTTTGCAAATTACAGTGTCTGGAGACTAGGCACCGGCGAAGTGATCTGATAGAGGTGTATAAAGCCTTGAATGGTTTGAGCATGCTCAATGCTGATGGGATTCTTCCTCTTGCTCAGAATAATCACCTGAGAGGGCATAAATTCAAATTGAGGAAAGACAGATGAAGGATAGACGTGAGGAAATTTGCCTTTAGCCAGCGGGTGGTTGGTTGGTTGGTGGAACAGACTTCCATCCCTCGTGGAAGTGGATAAAGCCTAAATAAGTTTAAGGCTCAGCTGGACAGGTATTTCGAACGAACAGAAGGGTGAAGTGGAAGTGGTTATTTTTTATTTATTTATTTTATTATTTTTTTTTTTGGCTGATGCTGCATAAGCTTGCTTTCTTGCATCAAATGCCTCTGCTAATGCTACACAGTGATACTCAACTTGATATGTAACTCTATTGTCAGGGAAATGGGGAACACGGTATGTAAAAAGGATAGGTGGAAGAGGACCAGAGTATGTGTGAAAGGGGCAAAGGTTGATGATGTAGAGCGGATATATTTTAAGAGCACAAAAGGTGATATTGGTGATATTAAGCCCTTAATATTGTTGGCACTAACGATATTAAGAGTAGGAGACCGGCAGAATTACTTAACAAGTACAGGTCACTGTTGAAAAGAAGCAGTGAATTAGGGTTGAATTTGAAAGTTTCTGCAATTGTGCCCAGAAATTATAAGAGGGAGTATAAGATAAGAGTCTTGTCGACCAATTCGGCCCTGGAAAGATTGTGCAAGGCTAAAGGTAGAATTGTTTTTCAGCCTGGTCTGTACTTGTTAACAGGAGAGACTGCTTCTACAGGGATGGAATACACTTAAATAGAAAGGGTCAAGAATATTTGCTGATGCTATCGAGGCAGTGTTAGGTGGGTCTGCAAACTGCTAGCTTGGGGGGGATACAAGGACTAATAGATTTAACAGTAGGCACTAGCAGAGGTGAAAGTGATTCTTGCACTGCTTCTATTGTAATGAGCAGCAGCTTGGAAAACAAGATGCCGGGTACTTCAGAGACTGCTGGGAGTCATTGCAGTACAAGTAAACACATGGGTTGTCTTAGGGCAGCTAAGAATAGGAACAGGTGCTAGTATACTTGCGTGTGCACCAATGCTAGGAGTTTGGTAAATAAATTTGATGAATTTGAGGTATTCCTCAAAACATCAAAGGCAGATATTGTTGGGATATCGGAGACATGGTGTCACACAGATATAAGGAATGCAGAACTGGAATTTGGGGAGTACAATGTGTACAGAAAGGACAGACAGGATAGGAAAGGAAGAGGGGTTATGCTATTAGTTAAGAAACACATAAAATCCAAGGAGGTGAAGCCAGACAGTGCAGTGCCGAGTCAGTTTGGGGTGACAATCATTGGAATATCAAAATTGAGATCAGAGAATCTTATAATGGGGGATTTAAATTTCCCAGATATTGACTGGAATTAGTGGGTTGGTCACTCACACATTTGCAAAGCTTCTGTGGATTTATTCGATGATTGTTTTCTACCTCAGCATGTTCATGAGGCAACTAGAGGGAGTAATACTCTAACTGATTATCAGTAGTGATTCTTCATGCATTAAGAATCTGCAGATAAAAGAACCACTAGGTGGCAGTGATCACAGTGTGCTGAAGTGGGCTTTACTCAAAGAAGTAACTACCATCAGGGGTAAAGGGAAGGGTTTTTGCTTTTGTAAAGGCGACTACGATGGTCTGAGACAGTTTAAATTCTATATGGTGGAACCAAGTGATGATGTTACCAATAGCAAATTCAAAATTGGAAACATTCAAAGCATTAATCTTGGAAGCTGCTAGGCTTTTCATACCAAGAAATATTGTTAGCATTAGCATTAGCATTAGTAGAGGCATTTGATGCAAGAAAGCAAGCTTATGCCGCATCAGCCAAAAAAAAGAAAAAAAAAACCCACTTCCACTTCACCCCTCTGTTCGTTCAAAATACCTGTCCAGCTGAGCCTTAAACGTATTTAGGCTATCAACCTCCACCACCAGGGATGGAAGTCTGTTCCACCAACCAACCACCCGCTGGCTAAAGGCAAATTTCCGCACGTCTATCCTACATCTGTCTTTCCTCAATTTGAATTTATGCCCTCTCAGGTGATTTTTCTCAGCTAGAGGAAGAATCCCATCAGCATTGAGCATGCTTAAACCCATTCAAGGCTTTATACACCTCTATCAGATCACCTCGCTGGTGCCTAGTCTCCAGACACTGTAATTTGCAAAACTTAAGCCTTTCTTCGTAAGAGCACCCCTTTGTTCCATTCACTAATCTTGTTGCCCTTCTCTGTACTCGTTCTAGCAGCTCTACATCCTTCTTGAAATGAGGCCTCCAGACCTGTATACAGTACTCTAGGTGTGGCCTCACCATTGCCTTATACAATGGAATAATCACCTCCTTATCCCTGCTGGAAAAATTCCTGTATGTCATTGACAATACTCCATGAGCTACTCTTGCAGCCCATCTGCACTGCTCAGAGAACTTCATATCTGCCTGCACAACCACCCTCAAGTCCCTTTCATTCTCTACCACTGTCAGTGTAGTACCACAGAGTTGATACGTTGCTCTGGGGTTGCTGTTTCCCATGTGTAGTACTTTACATTTGTCAATGTTAAACTTCATTTGCCACCTCTCAGCCCATCTGCTCAATCTTTATAGATCCTGTTGCAGCAGCACAGTGTCAGTAGTGTCCTTGACAACCCTGCCAACCTTTGTATCGTCTGCAAACTTGGACATTAAGCTTGATATACCATCATCAATATCATTTATAAATACAGAAAACAGTAATGGACCCAACATTGAGCCCTGAGGGACTCCACTAATAACATTAATCCACGATGAGCAGAGTCCATTGATTACCACTCTCTGTCTTCTCCCCCTCAACCACCCCTTTTATCCATAGCAGCAATTTGCCTCCAATGTCACACTGCTCCAATTTGTGTAGCAGTCTTCCATGTGCAACAGTATCAAAAGCCTTTCTAAGATCCAAGTATATAATAAAGTTATTCCCTGCATCCAGTTCTTTTGTGACTGCATCATAGTATCCAATCAAGTTGGTCAGGGTTTAGGCCTAAATGGATGTCAGATGAACTAATAAAACATGTATCATAGAAGAAAAATGAATGGGATACATATAAAATAGCAGGTGGCACAGAAGACTATGATAGAAATACAGTGGTCTGTAACCAAGTGACAAAGGATATTAGGCAGGTGAAGGCAGATTAGGAAAAATCTCCGGCAAAGGAGGCAAAAAAAAAACAAAAGAGTTCTTTACTTATATAAACCCTAGAAGGAAGGGGATGAATCAGATTAGACCACTTGATATTGATGGTTCAACTGTTGATGATACTGCTCAGGTAGCTAACAAACTAAATGAATATTTTGCATCTACATTCACGCATGGAGTTATTCAGGGATAGGAATGCCAGAGGTATATTAAACTCTGGCAGTAAGGTAGATAATCTTGTAACAACTGAGAGTAAAGTGGAGGGGAATTGTTGAAGATAAACATAGGAAAGACATCTGCGGTGAATGGAATCTCTCCAGTTATATTAAAGGAAGTAAGCAAACCCTTAGCCATAATTATGAGGGATTCCTTGGACTCAGGGGAGGTACCCATGAACTGGAGAAGTGCAAATGTGACTGCAATCTACAAAGGAGGATCAAAGGGGGACACAGGTAATTACAGAATTGTTGGTTTAACTTCTACTCCAGGGAAATTAATATAAGCACTGGTTAAGGAAGCACGCAGGGTCATCTATACAAGACTTCAGTTCTAGCTCGGCCACAGCATGCATGCATGGGTTTGTTAAGGGGAAGTGTTGTCTGACCAGTTTGATTGGATATAATGATGTTGTCACAAAGCAACTGGATGCAGGGAATAACTTTGATATCATATATTTGGATCTTAGAAAGGCTTTTGATACTGCTGCACAAATTGGAGCAGTGCGGCATTGGATGAAAATTGCTGCTATTGGTAAAGGGATGGTTGAGTGGGAGAAGACAGAGTGATAATCAATGGACACTGTTCTTCATGGATTAACATTATTAGTAGAGTTCCTCAGGGTTTAGTGTTGGATCCATTGTTGTTTTCTGTATTTATAACTGATATTGTTGATGGTATATCAGGCTTAATGTCCAAGTTTGAAGACGATAGAAAGGTTTGCAGAGTTGTCAATGACACTAATGACAGTACACTGCTGGAACAGGATCTAGAAAAGTTGAGCAGATGGGCTGAGAGGTGACAAATGAAGTTTAGCATTGGCAAATGTAAAGTATTACATTTGGGAAGCAGTAATCCCAGAGTAATGTA
The DNA here is from genome assembly GCF_048544385.1 of Mastigoproctus giganteus. Taxonomy (NCBI): domain Eukaryota; kingdom Metazoa; phylum Arthropoda; class Arachnida; order Uropygi; family Thelyphonidae; genus Mastigoproctus; species Mastigoproctus giganteus. The sequence continues at coordinate 223,234,704 of NC_143583.1, forward strand.
TCAACCCTGTGGTACTACACTTGATAGTGATAGAGAATGAAAAGGACCTGGCGGTGATTGTGCAGGCAGATAAGAAGTTTTCTGAGCAGTGCAAATGGTCTGCATGAGTAGCTCATGGTGTCTTGTTAACGATATAAAGTAATTTTTCTGGCAGGGATAAGGAGGTGATTATCCCCTTGTAAAAGGCAATGGTCAAGCCAAACCTTCAGTACTGTGTACAGATCTGGAGGCCTCATTTTAAGAAGGATGTAGAGTTGTTGGAACAAGTACAGAGAAGGGAAACAAGATTAGTGAATGGAACAAAGGGTTGCTCTTACTAAGAAAGGCTTAAGTTTTGCTGATTGGAGACTAGGCACCTGCAAGGTGATCTGATTGAGGTGTATAAAGTCATGAATGGTTTGAGCATGCTCAATGCTGATTGAATACTTCCTCTTTTTCAGAATAATCACATAAGAGTCCATAAATTCAAATTGAGGAAAGACAGTTGTAGGACAGATGTGGAGAAGTTTGCCTTTAGCCGGTGGGTAGTTGATTGATGGAACACACTTCGATCTTTTGTTGTGGAAGTTGATAGACTAAATAAATTTAAGGCTGAGCGGGACAGGTAATTGGAACAAATGGAGGGGTGAAATTGGAGTGGTTTTTTTTTTTTTTTTTTTTCCCTTAGGTGGCTGCACAGGCCTGCTTTCTTGCATCGTATGGCTCTACTAATGCTAATTGTAATATGCAGTACTTTACATTTTTCAACGTTAAACTTCAGTTGCCACCTCAGACCATTAGCTCAACTTTTCTAGATCCTGTTGCAGTAGTGTACTGTCATTAATGTTATTAACATCTCGCCAACCTTTGTATTGTCTACAAACTTAGACATTACGCCTGATATACCTTCATCAATATCATTAATAAATACAGAAAACTACAATGAATCCAACACTGAGCCCTGGGGAATTCCACTAATAACATTAGTCCATGGAGAGCAGTGTCCATTGATTACCACCGTCTTCTCCGCTCAACCATCCCTTTATCTAATTTATGGAGAAGTCTACTCAGATTAGTGTTAATTCACATTGGTATTAACAATTCAAATGTGGAGAACCTCGGTGCATGATGAAGAAATCCCAACATAACCAACAACTGCTGAAACAGAATAGCATATTGAAAAAATTGAGGCATTAATCCTGGAAGATCACGATATTAACACCAGTCAAAGAATTTAGATGCACAGTTCTCAATAAGTGTACTGTGGAGATCATCAACACGTACATATTAGTAAATTTTCTGCTATATCGGTTCACAGACTACTGACCTCCTACTAGAACAATGAAAGAGAATGATGTGCACATGACATGTTCTCGATGTGGCAGGAAAAGCAAGTATTTTTTTTCATGGCTATGGATGAAACTTGGTTCCATTACAATCCTAAAAACTAAACAAATGTCAAAACAATTGGAGCATGCAAAATGCCCCTCCCCAAAAAGGCATAGGTACAACCAAGTGCTGGTGAGGTGAAGCTGTCAGCTTTTTTCGGAATCAGCATGGTGTAATACTAACAGATTAGCTTCGAAATGTTTGTACTGTGATGGCAAAATACCTTCCAACCCAAAGCTACATGCTGCTATAAAAGAAAAAATATGGGGAAAGCTGTTGAAAGATGTGCTCACGAATGTCGGTTTGAAATATTGCAACATCCTGCTTATTCCCCTGACCCTGGACCCTGAGATTTCTTCCTCCTTTCTGCCCTGAAGTCCTTTCTTTGTGGAAAACACTTTACTGCTGATGACAAGATTATTTCTGCTGCTAAGTTGTGGTTTGAAGGAGAGTCACAGAACCTGAAAAAGTGGCCTGTAGAAGTGTACTGAAAGGCAGAAAAAATGTGTAATTTTGTCTGGGAACTATGCTGAATAAATGTAATACGTGGTATTTTTTTCAACATTCTATCACAACTACTTCTGGGTGAATAAAAATCTTTTTTGAATCCCCCCCCCTCATAATCTTAAAAAGAAAAACACAGATTTTTGTGAGTATTTCTGTAACTCAATCTGCCAGTTTTTAACAGAACATACAGCAGCTGAGCTGCAAAAACAGGAAAATGAATGGTCTAGATCAGGCAACAATTGTAGCCCAGATGAGTAAGCACTGATTATGACAAAAATGTTAATAGAAACATCAAACCTGTCAATCACATGGATAAAACCGAGGAAACAGGAATTCCTCTGGTGATGCCCTGAACTATTCTCATGAGATGGGTGCACCAGGTGAGGAGAAACTTTCAAAGAGCCAGAACATCTTGGCCACAAAATGAGGTGGATGCACTGAGAGATTCATATAGAACTCTCAGAAATCGGTAAATAGCTCTCATTAGAAACAAGAACCCTGGAGGCACTTGGTGGGAACTACTGGAAACAATGACCACAAGGGTAACTGTTTCCAGTAAAATACAGTTTCCAGTAGTTTCACTGGGTCATTTCTCTACTGGAAACAATGACCCATATCTACAGAATAGTGACCAACAATCTGCCAAGAGATGTTACTGAAAAAACTGATGCTACTGTCAAATCATATGGAATCCCAACCTCATGTTGGGTAGAATCTGTTAATAACATCTTAGATCAGTGATTCCCAATCTTTTGTCACTCAAGTCACCCAATCCTTTGTCACTTTAAATTAAAGAATTAATGCCACACTGAAATAGTGATTGCCATCGAACTCAATGGTAATTTTCCTAATCTCGAAGCATACTTGTAAAGGGTCATGTCACGACAGCTGGGAACCACTATCTTAGATAGTATTATCCAGACTGAGGTATTATCCAGATTGATATCATAAAAGAAAATACTGATTATGACAATTCAGTACAGAACAACTAGAAATAGCATTAGCCACAACTAAAAATAATAAATGCCCCTGTTTTAATCTCCTAGAGGTTGAAATTATATATAATAACTGCATGACAAGGTATACAGTCCATTCCGGTTATTTGGGACACATCAGGACTAGTGCATTTTGGACCGATTAAGCGGCTGCCCCAATTATCCGAAGTTTCACCTAAATAGTTAAAAATACAATGTATCCCCCCCTTTACAATTGGTTCACTGTACAATCAAATCACATTACGACGGACTCAACATAGTAAAGTACCGTTCACTATACAATGTGCAGTAAGCACCGATCATTGTGATCACATTTGTGAATTTAATTTTAATTCTATTAAAGAGCAATTCTAATTAGCGAAAATAGGAGGTATATTATCCACAGGCTATAAAAGCAAAGATATATTAAGCACAAATTCACCCTTTATTACCTTACTAATTAAAAAATTAAATGATACGTGAAAATCAGAAGAATATACGTGATAATCAGAATAATTAATACGTACTCTAATATGTACATACTAACTAGTTGACATTTCTGTTCACTGACATTTGTGGGTGAGGTTAGGTTAGGTTATTCTGGTGGTCACAACCATCACTGACATTTGATGGTTGTGACCACCAGAATTTCGACTGAACCACATGGTACTGTCGGAGACAATCATAGAGTAATCTCCAGTGCTGCGATCTCCTGCCCCGATTAAACGGCATGCTGTCCCAATTAAGTGAAGTCAACCCTAGCTATTTTCTCGATTGGTTTCTGTTTTTTTAAGATTTGCCCCAATAAACGGCTGCCCCGATTAACCGGTGGCATAAATAATCGAAATCCACTGTATTCACCTAAATTTGGAAAAAAGCTGTATTAAGGCTGATGCTCAAAAACCCTGACAAACCCTCCCCACAGACCCTAAACAATAATGACCAATAGTCTTACTCAGTGTACTAGAGGAAAATATGCAAAAGATTAATATATAACAGATCATCTCAATACTACATGGAAGCAAGCTTGAATTCTAACAATCACTATGCTTTTAAGCAAGGCAACTCTACGGAGAATGTCATGCACCACCTACTGACAACAGTTAAAAATATATTGATCTGATAACAGATCAATAGTCTTCAATAATTTTGTTTTAAATCCCAAAACGCTTTGCTTGTGAAAAAGTCTAATTTTTTTTTATACTGGAAATAAGCAATCTAAAGTCTCTGAGGGATAGTCTCAGCTCAAAAGTCATGAGTGCCTTTATATAACTGCTATTTATTATTAGACACAAGGATTATCTTCTAAATGTTCACTCTGTAATTTATAGAATTTGTAAAACTGTCAAGAATGATTTTCATAATGCCAATTTTAAATTAAAATATATAATCTTATAGTTACAAAATATCTGTGACTAAAATTTATTTATTTTCCAATTCACATGTGAAAATTATAATCGCTTAATTTAACAATCACTAATTATTTCTGTAGGGTAACCAGCCACATAACAGCATGATGTAAATGTGTAAGAATATACACCTTCCACGTAGGGAGGAAAAAAATTAGAGAGAGCTATGGACACTACCAAGACTTGGTTTTCCACTAATTAAGGACTCCCCGCTTCATGATATTAATCCATTCCAGAGGCACCATCAGATCATGAATAACACATTGGGTGATTCGTAATGTACCCAATACTACATTGGGTAATTTTTTGGTAATTCATTCCAAGACCTCGGGAATTGAAATTTTAGCTATATAACTATAAGCTATTAATCTCTCAAAAAGATCATTTTTATAATGAAAATTTTATTAGTTTTATATAAATTTATGTCAAATAAGTTCAACACAAAACATCACTAAACTAAAGGATGCAAAAACAAAACCTGCATTTAACACATTTACAAATGCTGCTATTGTCTGAGAGGAAGGACCAGATGGTCCAGTCGGAGACAATCATGTTGTTTGTTTATTTGGTTTTTAGGAGCATTAGCAACTAAGGCCATATTGCTCCGGGATATGCGGTGGTCATTCCCTGATCTTTCCGCATCCTCCGTACTTGGTGGTGACGGGCTCGAACCCCGGTCTAATCAAGAAGCGTGTGCTACGCGCTGCTGCTCCTTCCCACCTGGCTACGAAGGCGCCCGGAGACAATCATAAGCCCATTAAAGTGAAATAAGTAGGTGCCAGTTAACAAGATCACCGGTTAGTAGAATCATTGGCTTTATAGAATCAAATTTCAAAAACCAATTCAAATCATTAAAATGCACTACACTTTTATCATTATTGTATGTTCGGTTATAACAGTGATGCTGTGGCACACTAGGGTGCCGCAACAACATTCTTGGGGTGCCATGTAATTTAGGTTTAAGTTACTTAGTTATTATTTTTTTGAAATTTAGGTTAAGACTGCCCTGCGTCGGTGTGGGCACAAATTCTATGTGCTCTGTGTGTACGTTTAATAGTGAATGATATTCCCTATGAACTGTTCCATGTGTAATATCTACATGTTCCTTAGGATACCAGGTACATGGTGACATTCATCTTTGACCTGTGTGTTAATCAGGTAATTATTTATTATTTTTATTAATAGTAATTGAACTATGGATGTGGGCCATAATACCACCTGACCTCGTTTCAAGGTGATTGTTAATCTCCATGAAGAGAGCTATTTGACTGGATAGCCTCAGGAGTCGAAAACGGCCACTGGCCCACCTCTTGGAACTCTAATCTTTTAATTCAGCAAAAATACAAAGCCGCTTGCTAATGGCAATAATGACTCAGATTACACAGTACTCGCAGGAACTGCTGGGACATGCGACCTTTGCCACACCTCGGCAGACAAAACCTTAACCTGCAGCGTCAAAGCACAGAATATGCCTGTTATGCTCAGGGTATTCAAGCCTCTCTCGCTTGTCACTGAGCAAAAGGAAAGGGTTTTTGGGGAAATGTTGTCTAAAGAGTAAACAAATAGGCACCACGGCAACAGCAATTAGGAAAGGTGATAACCCCCCTCCATGAAAAGAAGTAAATGCATCGGTAGAAGTACATCATACTTTGGAAGAGGGCAATTCCGTAACGCCCCCTCACCGCTGCACAGATACGCAAAACAATGATTTGAAGAATAAAGAAAGCAATTTTGATAAAGAATTTACACATCATTTGGAATATGAGCGAGACCAGGCAAATGACCCACCAAACGGTGTTAGGGGAAATGCTGGGAGTTCAAAACGCACCCCAATACAATCAATGAAAACAAATTGTGTTATTGTGTCTTTCCTGACAACTGCCAAATTGCCAGTCGTCGCAGCTCCGTGAGTGAACAGTCACGCACCCCACATCTCAGCAATCTCACCAATAGCCTTAGCAGCATAATAGCAGAAGCATTTACACAATTTGTTTTCTCTGTTGCTACGCAGGCTGAAGAGTATATGTACAATTTAGAGGATAAATTTCCAAAAATTTTTGAATGTTTATCTGCTGTACTCAGCATAAACCAAGAACTTTGTGCACAGAATGAGGAAATTAGAAGGGAAATGAGCTTTCTGAAAAACCAGATGATAGACTTGAAGAGCAATATTATGCTATTGGAGAGATCCGCATATCAATTGTCTCTGTGGCATCCTCAGACCTCAAAACCAGCTTGCAGAAATCTGGATACCGTATCTTTTCAATTTAAAAAAAAGGTTGTGTTGACTGTGCATCCTTCTCGACGACTAGCTTTCGTGTTAAAGCTGATAACTGAGCAAAACACGCAGTTGTGAACATGCCACCCATTACCCTTTATGAACGTAACAGAGAAACAAGATTTCATTGAACACTCTTCTGAGAGAAATAAATCATATCTAAACACACTCAAGCTAAACCTGTCCAAGGAAACAATAAGTGGTGATGTGACACCCGATGAAGTTTGCTACGATCAGTACATAAATAAAAATGCCACATTAAATGCCCTTGAACTGCGCCCAGGAAGTCACTCATCATCTAGTCCTAAACAAGAACGAACCACTGTCAGGCCTGCGACCAACTTGGTGATGGGTGCCAAACCGGGAAATAAGCAGACTACCAAGTGCAAGACAGCCAGTAGAAATAGTTTGAATAGCAAGAAACCACTTGGATGGGCACCGCACTTGTCTCGAAGCTTTGGCCTTTCAAACGGGATGGTTCATCACCCAGTTTGACACCCCCTCCCCCAAGCAGTTTGTTTGTTTGTCTCACATTTGGCCCCAGACATGTCAGCACAACTCGTCACAGATGTACTGATTGAGGAACTACAATTAGACTTAAAGATTCAGAGACTGAACACTCGAAGCACAGCATACGCTTCTTTTCGCATCTATTGTGATAGAAGTCAGTTTGAAATGACTGGAACCCCTCAGTACCACCATCAGGACATTTTATGAAACACAAAGTAGAAAAGAAGTGATATCCATAAACGCTCCTGAGATGTGCCCACAACAGTCCAGACTGTGACTATACGATATATCTCTATTCTCCACTAACAACTCAACTGCTCTGCATGGTAATAGCCGTAGGAAAAACAAGGTAAATCCATGCTTCGCCGTTAACATACCCACGGAAGAGGGGCTCCCAACGGTCATTCAAATTGATGAGATTGAAAATTACCCAAAATCTCTGTCATCTCTCTCCCCGAATTTTGCGATCCCTGTCACAGTTTCAACATATCGAAGACCAGCGACGGATCAGAAGATCCCTCGCCACGGTAAAGAGAACAGCTTCATTCCAACTCCTATTCCAAAATGTGCGATCTATGAGGAATAAACTGTATGAAGTTGAGCTCTTGCTGTCCAATTCTATGGATGTGGTTTGCTTTGCAGAAACCTGGCTTGACCCCAATGAAGAAACGCTTTCCTCTACCTGGCCTGCAAGGTATCAGATGGTGTGCTTTAGAGAAAACCGGAGGGGGAAGAGGAGTTGCAATTTTTTTCAATGATCAGGTATTTTCTATCCTCCACTCAGTATCAAGCCAGTCTGACTCTATCGAGGCAGTTCTAGTCATATTAAAAACTAAAAACAATAACACCCAGAACAATTCTCTCGACATTGTCGCAGTATATATCCCACCGGTTCCAGATGCACAAGTAGTTGATGAACTCCTCAATTGGCTGCTTAACCATCTCCATTCGTCACTGAAACACATCGTGTGTGTGTGGGGATTTCAATCTTCCGAATACTCAGGGAAACCTCAAGAGGAGACTGAGTCGCCATCTAGGTATATTAGGTCTCAAACTGGTTAGCACACCACTCACGAGGGGCGAAAGCACATTAGACCTTGCGTTCGTGTCAGCAAATTGTGTGGCTAATCGAAACCCTACAAGCAACAACACTCTGATCATAACCCCATCATTCTCTCTGTGCAAATAGAAATGCCCATCACTTCTGGAAGAAGAAAAGTCACAACCAAAACAATTACAGCACCCAAATATCTTAATCCTGAAAAGTGTGTTTATGCGGCTCAAGCAATCCCATGGGATGTCCTTGAGGAATGCGATTCCGAACTCGGGATTGACCTGATCACAAGATGGATAGCCACTGTTTCTCTCTATGCTGCAACGAAGAAACTAACCATCACAGAGTATTCAAAGGCCTGGTGGAATCGGAAAGTCTCTGAAAGCTTCCACATTAAACAGAATTTGCACAAAAAATGGAAAAACTCTGGCTCACCCTCGGACAGAACTGCCTATTCCCGAGCTACGCCGCTTTTTATTCGGAACAAGAGGGAGGCGATAAAACTTCACCTAGAGGATACCATTAATAAGGGGAAGCCCTTCATAGAATTCAATCAGAGGACGCCACTGACTCTCTCAATATGAGCAGCTGGCTGGACCATATAACTAGATTCGCTGCTCAGCCAGAATCCATTATACCAATGGAATTCCCAATCAATCCAATTTCGACAGACCCCTTAAATTCAGTTCACCTAACCAAAGACCAGCTGTTCGATGCAAGAAATAGCTTAGCACCTACGGCCGCATCAGGTTGCCAATGGAATTCCTCAGTTTATGCTGAAATGCCTCAGTACATTTGTTGTTGATCCTACCCTGTCGTTATTTAACAAGATTCTTAATAAAAAAAATTTTTCTCTTATGTGGCATGTCTATCTAGTAAGACCACTGCTGAAAACACGCTCTACTTCTCAGCCTAGTCACTTCCGTCCAATTTCCTCTCTGCATATTAAAGCTCTTTGAGAAATCAAAGAACATTTGAGAAATCTTTAAGAACATTAACTATCCAAATAATGCCACAACAGCTACCGCAGATCCACTATGCTACACGGTCAAGATCCACTGCTACAAATCTAGTCACCACCACTACCAAGATCCTCGGGACATTTGAGCACCATTCGGAAATCACCATTACGTTTATTGACGTCCAGGCAGCATTTGATTCCGTATCCGTTCATGCATTGGCAAGGCTATTACGTGGGTATTACCTCATTGGTGGAGACGTGCTCTGGTTTATTCAATGCTGGAGAACAGGACCATTATCGTTCACGATGGCGATCTGCGCTATAGCAGGACCATTACAGCTGGAGCCCCAACAGGCGGGATCCTGTCCAGAATTTTGTTCTCAGCTATTTTCGTGCCATTTGTGACAGGCTGAACTGATATCCTCACCTTTGCTGATGACATAACACTGTTTACTCCCATCAGCCATGGAGACACTGCTCAATACATCTATACCTTAATCCTTCAGAAAATCCCGAATCTTTAGGCCTTCCTGTCCGGTTTCAGACTTCAAATCAATCCTGAGGAAGTCAAAACAGTTGACTTTCTCTCTCAAATGGAGCCCAACAATAGTACAACCTATTTTAAGAGGATGCGCGATTTCTGCCGTCCAACAACATACAGATCTGGGTGTTACTTTTGATCAAAAGTTCTCCTTTCTACCGCACATAGACCACCTGGAAATATACTTGTCAACTCCGGTGGATGATTAAACAACAACTAATGCATGTCCATGACCAGGCTGTCGGGCACATATATTAAGACATGCGCATATATTAAGACATATTAAGACATGCGTTTATCCTGTCACTCTATGGTGCCGAAGTCTGGACTTCAACTGCTATGACCCATCTTAGACGGATTTTCGAAGGGGAATTCTAGCTACTGAAGTGGGCCATATGGAAATTTCGGCTTCCCCCTACACCAAGGACCACCCAGATGGCGGCAGCTCTCAACAAAGTCTGGTAAGTAAAATGCTAAAAAAGTTACAAACCCAATAAAATTGCTAACACATGTTTACACATCTTAAATTTCTAATAAATAAATAAATATTACATTAAATATAGCACTGTAATATATACATAGTAATTGTTATTTCTGTTCACTGACATTTTCGTTTTTCAGATTGTAAAATTTAAAATGGTAAAAGAGATAAACAATCAATAATGACGAATACAGCACGCAAAAATTGCACAAGTGAGATACGGAGTAAAAAGTATGAAGCTTAAAAAATTAAGAATGAAGTGAAGATTTTGAAAATTTGTTTTGTACATGATTTCAATTAAGGGAAAACATTTCACCATAATAATGTAAAAATCCACAGAATTTTAGCTATCGATATTATCACAAATGCAATAAGATCGAATTTACTAACCGTTTATAATTAGATTGTACTAACAGGAACATCCAATAAACTGGGAACTGCAAATTGCTTTTATTATTTCATGACAGTGACCTGCAGAAATGTGCTCCTTCGCTCATGCTATCCCGCCTCACGAAATTTCTGTTTCAACAGAAAAGTGTGAGTCAGCCTACAATATGATGTGTTATCTTGCGAATACAGTGAATGACAGTGTGTTTCGGCCCAATACAACTACAGTAAATGGGAAATATAGCTCACACATTGGATGTTTGATATTTTTTATGTTTGTAAGCTTGTATGCATTGCTGCGCAGGTTTCTACATTCAGCTTGGTACTGGGTTTCACGTTCAGCTGTTGTTACTTGCAGATGAAATTACACATGAGCCAATGCGAAAATAGCATATATTCACAGTTCCCTAATATATCAGTCATGTTGCCAAAATGTTGTTATAGCAGAACTGACTGTATTAATTAAGCTATGCATGCAAACGCAAATTTATTTTTATTTTGCTAACCTGTGGAAAATATTCTTCCAATTTTTACATTTAATTTTGTTAATTGTTAAGGTAATAGAGTGCAAATTTGTGCTTTATATCTTTACTTTTATAGACTGTGGATAATATTCCTCCTATTTTTGCTCATTAAATTGCCATGTAAATAGAATTAAAATTCAATTCGCAAATGTAATCACAATGACCGGTATTCACTACATATAGTATAGTGAATGGCACTTTGTTATGAAGAGCCCATTATAAAGTGATTTGGCGCCTCCATAGCCAGGTGGGGGCAAGAGCAGCAGCAGTGCATAGCACACGTTTCTTGATTAAACCAGGGCTTCAGCCCGTCACCACCAAATACGGAGGATGCAGAAAGATCAGGGAATGACCTCCTCGTATCCCCCAAAAGCAATATGGCCTTAGTTGCTAATGCTCCTAAAAAACAAAAAACAAACAAACAAACAAAGTGATTTGATCATACAGTGAACCAATTGTAAAACGGGGTCCACTTTATAACTTAAATAGTGTTATATAGTTCCCTTAGCATGAATTGTTGAGGAGGCTTCCATCCTGCAGTGGGTTGATAATGGCTACCGTTTACTTTTTTTTACTTTATTATAGTGCTCATAGTACAATTTTCTTCCATTAATTCACTTTAGTTAAGTTCATTTTCTTGCACTCCCTCCAGCATCTCATATATTGTGGATATTTCCTGTCACTAGATTATTATGGTCTTCACATTACCTAACTGCCAACTGATGAGAAAGCAAACAGGATCAAAACTAGTCTGGGCATGCACTTTAAATAAAATGGCAATATGCTTATCCATTGAGGCAGTGCATTTAATTTAGATTACTGCAATACCAAAGCAGCTCACAGTGAACTGCTTCCACAATGTCAGAATTGCGCATAAGAAATAAGGCTTTGTTGTCATAGTGGTAAAAGAAAACATATCCTGCTTGATGTATAGCTGCCTACAATCACAAAATGAAAATATTTATGTTCCAGTAAATATGTTCATATATCATCTTATTTACTTTTATAAGACCATCAGCTGTTTGTTTGTTGGGGATTTATTAGGCGCATCTGCAACTCTGGCGATAGTGTGCAATACATGTGGTTAGTGTGTATACTATTTCTTCTTGGATAGAGTTAACTGCAAAACTAATTCCAGTAAATTTCTTTTTAACTAGTTAAGAGGCCATCAGCTGTTTCACTGCATGAGTAATCATGAGAATGTGCTCATGCACTAATGACTACAACGGCCACAAATATTGTAGCCGTTGTAGTCATTACTGCAAATTACACAATTATATCATTTATATTTTATTTAAAAGATGCAATCTTTTCAAACATCGAGTGCATTTATCATTTCAGTCACTGCAAAAAAAATCCATAAAGCTAGTTGGATTTAAAGCTAATAAATTATGCTCCAAAGAATTCCTGTAAGCATTTCAAATATCAAATTTTATCCTCTTTGCTTTTGAGAACCTTTATCTTCTTTTATTTTTCCATCCTTTTGTAGCCAATTCAATTTTTTTCCTCAACCAGTCACCAAATACTGGTTTTTTTAAACAGAAAACTACATTTTACTTTACTAAAATTAAAATATAAAAAATAAAAAAATACAAACAAATAATAAATAAAAATAATGAACTAACCTTTTCCATTAATGAATCTAAATAATCAGATCGCTTTTGATGACTTGGGTGTGTAGAAAGCCATTCTGTCTCTAGTAAATGTGAATTTGACTTCTTAAGGACAGCCATTCTAGACCAGAAAGCACTACTTTCTCGCACATCAAAACATGCCTGTTTAATGGAAAACAATGAATTTAGTTCACATAATATCATAATAAGTAGAATCTGGATTACACGCAACTGCATATGTCACATGCAAATGCATACATTGTGGCCGTTGTTGTCATTAGTGCATATAACACAATTATTACAAGCAGCACTGTTTTCCTTAACTTGATCTTTTTTTTTCAAATCTTTCTTGATCATTTTTTTTTCAATAATTCGAAGATTTGAAAAATCTTCGAATTATTTTTTAAATTATTTCTTATAATAATATATTTTTTATACTGAATTTGTGGGTTGATCAATCACACACTAGAAAAACTTTTGTGGATTAACTGGATGAATGTTTTCTACGCCAGCATGTTCGGGAGGCAAATAGAGGGAGTAATACTCTTGATCTGATTATCAGTAGTGAATCTTCATGTTTAAGAATCAGCAGATAAAGGAAGAAACAGATGGCGGTGATTACAGTGTGCTCAAGTGGGATTTACTCAGAGGTAACAACCATTGTGGGTAAAGGGAAGGGTTTTTGCTTTTGTAAAGGCGACTATGGAGATATGAGAACTAAATTCCATACGGTGGGACCAACTGATGATGTTAACAACATCAAATTCAAAATGGGAAGCATTCAAAGAATTTATCTTGGAAGCTACAAGACTTTACATACCAATTAGGAAATATTGTTCAAGGATTAGGCCTAAATGGATGTAAGAGGAAGACATGAGATATGTGGTAGAGAAGAAAAATTAATGGGATACATATAAATTAATGGGTAACATGGAAGCCTATGATAGACATAAGATGGTCTGTAACCAAGTCACAAAGGAGATTATGCAGGCAAAGGCAGATTAGGAGAAATGTTTGGCAGAGGATGCAAAGAAAAACAGCAAACAGTTCTTTCCCTAAGTAAAATCTAGAAGAAAAGGGATGAATCAGATTCCCCCACTGGATATTGATGGTTCAACTGTGGATGATCCAGCTCAGGAGGCTAAAAAACTAAATGAGTATTTTGCATCTACATTCAGCATTTTGCATCTACATTCATGTATTGCCAAACAACGGGAGGTTGCTATTCGCAACCTCCCGTTGTTTGGCAATACATGAGGAGTTATTCAGGGAGAGGAATAGCAGAGGTGAATTATACTCTGGCAGTAGGCTACAGATTTTGTAACAACTGAGCGGAAAGTGGAGCAGAATTTTTTGTAATAAACATAAAAAAGGCAACTAGGGTGGATGGGAACTTTCCAGTTATATTAAAGGAGGCAGCAAAGGAAGTAAGCAAACCCTTAGCCATAATTATGAGAGGTTCCTTGGACTCGGGGGAGGTACCTATGGACTAGAGATGTGCAAATGTGACCCCAATTCACAAAGGAGGATCAAAGGGCGACAAGTAATTATAGACCTGTTAGTTCCCGGGGAAATTAATGAAAGCACTGTTTATAGGAGCATTACAGGATCGTCTAGATAAAACTTCTGTTATAACTCAGACAGCATGATTTTTCAAAGGAAAGTCTTGTCAGACCAATTTGATTGGATAATATGATGTGGTCATAAAGGACCTGGAAGCAGGGAATAATTTGATATCATATATTTAGATCTTAGAAAGGGTTTTGATACTGTTGAACATGGAAGACTGCTGCACAAATTGGAGTAGTGACCCACTGGAGAGAAATTGCTGCTATGGATAAAGGGATCGTTGAGTGGGAGAAAACAGAGTAGTAATCAATGGACACTGATCCTCATGGGCTAATGTTATTAGTGCCGTCCTTCAAGGCTTGGTTTTCGGTTAATCCTTGTTTTCTGTATTTATAAATGATATTGATGATGGTACATAAGGCTTAATGTCCAAGTTGAAAGACGATACAAAGGTTGGCAGGGTGGTTAAGGAGACTAATGACAGTACGCTGCTGCAACAGGATATAGAAAAGTTCAGCAGATGGGCTGAGAGGTGCCAAATGAAGTTTAACATTGTAAATGTAAAATATTACATATGAGAAGCAGTAACCCCAAAGCGAAGTATCAACTCTGAGGTACTACCCTGACAGTGGTATATAATGAAAAGGACCTGCAGATAAATGTGCAGGAAGATATGAAGTTTTCTGAGCAGTGCAGATGGCCTGCAAGAGTAGTTTATGGTGCTTTGAAAATGATATAGAGGAATTTTTCTAGCAGGGATAAGGAGGTGATTATACCCTTGTATAAGGCAATGGTCAGGCCATATCTTAAGAACTGAACAGATCTGGAGGCCTCATTTTAAGAAGAATGCAGAGCTGTTGGAATCAATATAGAGAATGACAGCAAAGATTAGTGAATCGGATTAAGTGTTGCTCTTACGAAGAAAGGCTTAAATTTTGCAGATTACAGTGCCTGGAGGCTAGGCACCTAAGAGGTGATCTGATTGAGGTGTATAAAGCCTTGAATGGTTTGAACATGATCAATGCTGATGGGATTCTTCCTCTTCTCAGAGTAATTACCGGAGAGGACAGAAATTCAAACTGAGGAAAGAGTTGTAGGATAGATGTGTTGAGGTTTGTATTTAGGCAGCAGGTAGTTGATTGGTGGATCAGACTTCCACCTTTTGTTGGGTAAGTGATAGCCTATGTTTTTTTTTTCTTTTATGTAAACCCCAAACATGAGGTATTAGAACGTATAGTACTCAGTACCGTGCTTGGGTTGGAGGTTGAGAAGACGAAAGAAGATATTTGTTGACATTCGACAAACTTCCGTAGACTGTAATTTACTGCTAATACGTATGCAGGAACATTGTTCCAGAAAACAGCAGTTGAATGAATAAACGAGGAAGAAGAAAAGTTGGTTCTGTGAGTTTGAAGTTTGACAGTAAATGAATGTTGGCTGGTGTTGGAATGTGTTCGGACTGTTCTCAAAGAGGGAGTGTAGAGGGAATTATAGAAGCCAATTCAGAAGAACAGTGCCATGGAAGTGTCTGTAGAAGAGTCATGCAGTAGAAATGGTACATCTATGAGACAGCGAATGGAGAGACAGTGTTAGAGATGAATCATTAATTAACCGAACTGCCCTCTTCTGAATGGAATCAAGAAGCCTGAGAGAGGTTTTGTGGGGCACTACCCCCAGATGTGGGAACAATATTCCAAGGCAGGGCAGATTTGCTATTTATATAGAGTGAGCAGCTGTTTGGAAGAAAAGTAACGGCGAGAGCGAAAGAGAATACCCAGGTTTTAAGATGCAGAGGAAACAATATTTGTAATGTTCTTATACCAAGAGAGACAGTTTAGAAGTCAGGGTAATCCCCAAAAGAGATATATCATTTTGCCCAGAAATTAGTGTGTCACTAAAGATAGGCATAGGAACAGAAGAATCCTTTTTCAGAGATATAAGAGAAGACTGAATTTTAGAAGGGTTGAAATCAACTAAGTTGTCTTTGCCCCACTGGAGAATTACACGAGTTTCGTCATTTAAGGAATTGGTGGCAGCTTTTCGAGAAGTTGAAGCTGATTGAGCAGGGCAAGGTTTGTCCAAATGGAAAGTAGAGTACAATGTGCTATCATCGGCAAAATTGCAGATAGAATTTCCAGTCAATGGAAGGTCATTAATATACAAGAGGAAAAGAGCGGGGGAAAGAACTGAACCTCGGGGACAACCGTCATTAGTGGAGAAGTTAGAAGAAAGAGAGCCATCTACTATCACCCTTAGTGAGCGATGAGAGAGAAAACTGGATAACCAATTATTAAAAACATTTCGATCTTCTCAAGCTTAAAATCTCTCTACTTCATTCTGTCAAACTCATCTGCTGTCACTACCATTCTTCTAACTCCACTAATCACTTGGAGCTCTTTGATTTCCTCACTTTGCAACTTGACTTTCTCCAGTCCAACTTTCCTAACAGTGAGGCTTCCATTTTCTAGTAACACCGACCCAGCTGGTCGAGATGTAGAAACTTTTGCAATTTCTAATGACCTTGCACAGATTGTTCATTTACCTACAAGAATACCGGACAAGCCTAACCATACAGCCAACACGCTTAATCTTTTTCTCACAAACAACCCTTCTAAGTACACGGTCGAAGTGAGTGATCCTTTAAGCACAGATCACAACTTGGTGATTGTCTCACCTCGAATGGAGCCTTTATCTCATGGCTATTCGCAACCTCCCGTTGTTTGGCAATACAAGAGTGCAAAATGGGACTACCTGCCAGATTTCATTTCTTCTTTTCTTTGGTTGGATTACTGTTTCAAAACTTCTGATGTCCACTGAGATCGTGCCAGTGAAATTATTCTTCTAGGAATGGAGTCCTTTATTCCACATGGCAATTTAAAATCTTGTGCTTTATCGAAACCTTGGTTTTCCAATCAATGCTAAGGCTGTTCAGGAGAAGAATGTTGCATATTGGTCATTCGCACATTAGCAGGACTTTTGAGGGTTTATTGGATGACTCTTTTCTACAGCAACATGTTCAAGAGGCAACCAGAGGAAGCAATGCCGTTGATCTGATTATCAGCAGTGATTATTCATGCATTGAGAATTTGCAGATAAAGGAACCACAGGGTGACAGTAATCACAATGTACTGATGTGGGAATTACTTAAAGATGTAACTAACATCAAGGATAAAGGGAAGGGCTTTTGCTTTCGTAAAGGTGACTACAGGGTTCTCAGACAGTTTTAAATTCTGTACAGTGGAACCAACTGATGTTACTAATGTTGAATTCTAAATTGGAAGCATTTACAGACATAATTTTGGAGACTACAAGGCTTTTTATTCCAACTAAGAAATACTGTTCAAGGTTTAGGGTTAAACGGATGTCAGATGAACTAATGAGGCTCGTGGCAGGGAAGAAAAATATATGGGATGCATATAATGTAGAGGTGACAAAAAAACCTATGGCAGATATAAACTAGTCTGTAATCAAGTCACAAACGAGGTTAGTCAGGTGAAGGCAGATTAAGAGAAATCTTTGACAAACAATGCAAAGAAAAAGAGCACAGTTTTTTACTTATGTGAACTCTAGAAGGAAAGCGATGAATCGGATTGGACCACTTACGCTACTGATGATCATGCTCAGGTAGCTCAAACTGTAGAGTATTTTGCTTCTACATTCACAGAAGAGGAGTTAATCAATGAGGGCAGGGAAAGAAGTTTATAAAAGTCTAACAGGGAGCTAAGTGATTTTGTAACAACTGAGAGCAAAGTGGAGGATAAATTGTTGAAGTTAAACCTAAAAAAGGCACCAGAGGTGGAGGTGATCTATCCAGTTATATTAAAGGAGGCAGCAAAGGAAGTAACCAAACCCTTAGGCATAATTCCTTGGAATAAGGGGACATCCCTGTGGACTGCAGGTGTGAAAATTTTTTTTTGGTAGTTGTTGGCGCATCGGCTTCTGTGGCCATAGTGCACCTCCCAAGGTTTTTGCAATACTTTGATCCAAGCCGAAGCGGGATTTGAACCCGCGACCTGTGGATTGCCAGGCAGGCACCTTACCCACCTGGCTAGCCCGGTCAGCAGGTGTGCAAATGTATTACCAATTCCCAAAGGGGATTCAAAACGTGACACAAGCAACTATACACGTGTTAGCTTAACTTGTGTTGAATTAACATTGCAAGGGCCCAAATTCCAAGAAAGCAAGCTTATATAGCATAAGCAAAAAAAAAAAAAAAAAAAACACACACACCCTTCTCATTTCACACATTCACTCTCTCTCCAAATGTTTCTCTAGTTCTGCCTTCAAATTGTTTAGAGCTATCAACTTCTACAATGACCGATGGAATTTGTTCCGACAATGAACCATCCACTGACCAAAGGCTAACTTCTGCACATCTATCCTACTTTCATATATTTGAATTTATGCCTTCTCGAGTGATTATTCTGAGCAAGAGGAAAAATCCCAACAGCACTGAGCATGCTCAAACCATTCAAGGCCTTATACACCTCAATCAGATCACCTCGCAGATACCTAGTCGCCAGACAGTGTAATTTGCAAAATTTAAGCCTTTTGTCGTAAGAGCAACCCTTTGTTCCATTCACTAATTTTGTTGCCCTTCTCTGCACCGATTCCAACAGCTCTACATGCTTCTTAAAATAGGCCTCCAGATTTGTATACAATACTCGAGGTGTGGCCTGACCATTTCCTTATACAAGGGGATAATCACCTCCTCATCCCTGCTAGAAAAATTCCTGTATATCATTGACAAGACACCATGAGCTACTCTTGCAGACCGTCTGCACTGCTCAGAAAACTTCATATCTGCCTGCACAATTACCCACAGGTCCTTTTCGTTCTCTACTACTGTCAGTGTAGTACCATTGAGTTGATACATCACTCTGGGGTTACTGCTTCCCATAGGTAGTACATTACATTTGTCAATGGTAAACTTCATTGGCCACCTCTCAGCCCATCTGCTCAACTTCTCTTGATACACCTGTAGCACCGTACTGTCATTAGTATCCTTATCAACCCAGCCAACTTTCTTATTGTCTGTAAACATGGCCATTAAGCTTGATATACCATTATCAATATCATTTATAAACACAGAAAACAACAGTGGACCCAACACTGAACCCTGAGGGGCTCCACTAATAACATTAGTCCACGACAAGCAGTGTCCATTGATTACCACTCTGTCTTCTCCCACTCAAACAACGCTTTATCCATACCAGCAATTTGCCTTCAGTGCAACACTGCTCTAATTTATTCAGCAGTCTTCCATGTGCAACAGTATCAAAAGCTTTTCTAACATCCATATATATGATATCAAAGTTATTACCTGCATCCAGTTCCTACATGACATCGTAGTATCCAATCAAATTGGTCAGGCAAGACTTTCTCTTAACAAAACCATGCTTTGTCCAAGCTATAACTGAAGTCTTCTCTAGATGATCCTGCAGTGCTTCTTTAACCAGTGTCTCCATTAATTTTCCTGGAAAAAAAGTTAAAACTATCATCATCATTAGCCATTTTCAATCCACTGCAGGATGAAGGCCTCTACAGCAACTTTCCAGTTCCTTCTGTTTTGAGCACTGGCCATCCATTTACTACCCACAAACTCATGAATTTCATCTATTTATCTCTGCCTTTGTCTCCCAGGTTTTATTCTAGCTCCTCTTGGGTACCATTCTGTCATTTTCTTAGTCCATCTGTCATCATGTCTTTGAGCTATGTGTCCTGCCCAAGACCATTTTAGTTCTTTAGTTTTGATAAGAATGTCCTTTACTTCAGTTTGCTGCTTAACCCATGTGTTTCTCTTCTTATCTAACAGTCTGATTCCCAATATAATTCGTTGCATTCTTCACTGTGTAGATCTCAGCATCTCTTCCATTCTTTGGATGAGTGCCCAAGTTTCACTTCCATAAGTCATGGTGGGGAGTATACATTGGTTCATTATTTTACGTTTCAGAAAAACTGGGATATTGCTCTTTCAGTATGCGACTATATTTCCTGAATGCTATCCATCCAAAATTTATTCTTCTCTTAAATTCCAGCCATTTATCTTTATAGCTAATAACTTGTCCCAGATAAGTATATGACTCCACCTTTTCAATTACTACTCCTTCAATCATTATTTCCTATTCTGTGGCATATTTTTTCATCATTACTTTTGTTTTAGCCATATTCATCTTTAGTCCAAAATCCATACTAACTGTGCATAACTGATTAAGATTTTCCTCTAATTCTTTTTTGGATCGTGGCTTATGACCGCTATATCATCTGCAAATCGTAAAAGTTTAGGTACTCTCCGTTCACATTGACTCCTTTATGTGACCAGTCTAATCTTCTGAAAGCTTCCTCAAGGGAAGCAGTAAACAGCTTCGGAGATATTGTGTCTCCTTGTCGAACTCCTTTGTCGATTTTAACTTTCCTACTGTCTTTGTCTAGTCTAATAAAGGAGGTAGCATTCTCATATATTTTCTTCAAAATCATAATATGTGGGGTTTCTATGCCTTGTCTTTCCAGTGCCAGAAACATTGCTTTATGCTGTATGGAGTCAAATGACTTTTCACAATCCACAAATGCCAGGCATAATGGTGTTTTATATTCATTTGCTTTCTCCATTAGCTGTGATATTACGTGAAGGTGATCCATAGTTGAGAATCTTGTCTTAAAGCCAGCTTACTCTTTCATTTGATTCTCATCAAGTATTCTTTCTAATCTGTTAGTAATGACCCTTGTGAACAACTTGTAGATGTGAGATAACAAGCTAATTGGTCTATAATTTCCAATTTCTGATTTATCTCCTTTCTTATGCAGCAAAACTATGATTGCATTATTCCACTGCTTAGGCGTCACACCTTTTCTAATGCACTTTGTGAAGAGCCTTGCCAGTTTTTGTGTTATGTCTCGTCCCTAACTTCATTTCCCCCGGGGCTTTCTGATTCTTCATTTTCTTCAATGCACGTTCTACCTCAACAGGAAGAATATCGGGTATGTTGTATGTGTTGCTAATTTGTGCAATCCATCTCCCCCACTGCTGGCATCATTCTCTCGCTCCTTGTATAATTCTGTATAGTAATCTTGTGCTAATTTAATTATGCCTTCTTTGCTGTTTATAAGTACACCATCGCTATTCTTCAGTTTCAGTATCATTTGTCTTTCTGTATTACTGTTCATGGCTGCTGATTTAAATCCTTTGTTTTCCCTTAATGCTTGTTCTACTTTTCTTGTGTTAAATCTTCTTATGTCCTTTCTGAGTCTCTTTCTAATGGCTTTGCATAACTCAGTATACTCAATTTTCTCATTTTGTCAGTGTTTATCTTGCTCTCCATTTTTCGCCTTCGGTTCATTGTTAGTTAAAACAACAGGTCTATAATTACTTGTGTCGCCCTTTGATCCTCCTTTGTGAATTGGGGTCACATTTGCACATCTCCAGTACATGGGTACCTAGGCTGAGTCCAAAGAAGCTCTCATAATATGGCTAAGGGTTTGATTACTTCCTTTGCTGTCTCCTTTAATATAACAGGATAGATCCCATCCACCCCGGGTGCCTTTTTTATGTTTGTCTTCAACAATTTCTCCTCAACTTTCCTCTGAGTTATTAGAACATAATCTAGCTCACTGCCAGAGTTTAACTCACCTCTGGCATTCCTCTCCCTGAATAACTCCTCATGGGTGAATGTAGATGCAAAATACTCATTTAGTTTGGTAGCCCTCTGAGCAGGATAATCATCAGCTGAACCATCACTATTCAGTGGACCAATCTGATTCATCCCTTTCCTTCTAGAGTTTACATAGGTAAAGAACTCTTTACCTATGAAAACTCTAGAAGGTTTTGTTTTTCTTGGCATCCTTGGCGAAGTATTTCTCATAATCTGTGTCTGCCTGCCTATTCTTCTTAGCATTAGCATTAGTAGAGGTATATGATGCAAGAAAGCAAGCTTATTCAGCATCAGCCAAAAAAAAAAAAAAAAAAAACCCTCTCCCATTTCACCCCTCCGTTCGTTCGAAATACCTGTCCAGTTGAGCTTTAAATTTGTTTAGGCTATCAACTTCAACAACAAGTGATGGAAGTCGATTCCACCAACCAACCACCCGCTGGCCAAAGCCAAATTTCCGCACATCTATCCGACATCCGTCCTTCCTCAATTTGAATTTATGCCCTCTGAGGTGATTATTCTGAGAAAGATGAAGAATCCCATTGGCATTGAGCATGCTCAAACCATTCAAAGCCTTATACACCTCTATCAGATCACCTCGACGGTGCCTAGTCTCCAGACTCTGTAATTTGCAAAACTTAAGCCTTTCATCGTAAGAGCAACCCTTTGTTCCATTTACTAATCTTGTTGCCCTTCTCTGTACCCGTTCCAGCAGCTCTACATCCTTCTTGAAATGAGGCCTCCAGACCTGTATACAGTACTCAAGATGTGGCCTAACCATTGCCTTATACAAGGGAATAATCACCTCCTTATCCCTGCTAGAAAAATTCCTGTATATCATTGACAAGACACCATGAGCTACTCTTGCAGCTCGTCTGCACTGCTCAGAGAACTTCATATCTGCCTGCACAATTACCCCCAGGTCCTTTTCATTCTCCACCACTGTCAGTGTAGTACCGCAGAGTTGATACATTGCTCTGGGGTTACTGTTACCCATATGTAGTACTTTACATTTGTCAATGTTAAACTTCATTTGCCACCTCTCAGCCCATCTGTTCAACCTTTCCAGATCCTGTTGCAGCAGCATAGCATCAGTAGTGTCCTTAACGACCCTGCCAACCTTTGTATCATCTGCAAACTTAGACATTAAACTTGATATCCCATCATCAATATCATTCATAAACACCGAAAACAACAATGGACCCAACACTGAACCTTGAGGAACGCCACTAATAACATTAGTCCACGTTGAGCAGTGTCCATTGATTACCACTCTCTGTCTTCTGCCACTCAACCATCCCCTTGGTGACTTGGTTACAGACTAGCTTATATCTATCATAGGCGTCCATATCACCTATTAATTTATATGTAACCCATGCATTTTTCTTCTCTGCCATATGTCTCATTAGTTCATCTGACATCCATTTAGGCTTAAACCTTGAACAATATTTCTTAGTTGGTATGTAAAGCCTAGTAGCTTCCAAGATAAAATTCTTTGAATGCTTTCCATTTTGAATTTGCTGTTGGTAACATCATCAGTTAGTCCCACTGCATAGAATTTAAATACTGTCTCAGACCAACGTAGTCACCTTTACGAAAACAAAACCCCCTTCCCTTTACCCCTGATGGTAGTTACCTCTTTGAGTAAATCCCACTTCAGCACACTGTGATCACTGCCACGTAATGGTTCATTTATCTGCAGATTCTTAATGCATGAAGAATCACTACTGATAATCAGATCAAGATTACTCCCTCTAGTTGCCCCCCGAACATGCTGATGTAGAAAACAATCATCCAATAAATCCACAAAAGCCTTGCTGTGTATGAGTGACAAACCCACAAATTCCAGTCAATATCTGGGAAATTAAAATCCCCAATTATAAGACACACTGATTTACTGGCCCACTCTATTTCCCTGCACAGTTTCTTTTTACACTCATCACAGTCATTAGGCCTATTACTTTGGCCTATACACTGCTAACAATACCTCCAGATAATACCTTATCTGGAAGTATTGTTAGCAGTGTATTCATTCTTGTGTTGGGGTCACATTTGCACATAGTTATTTAAACTATGTCTTAAACTATGTTAAACTACTTGGAGGTAGTTTGTCCATTTCATGAAGAAAGCACTGATTTCAACCAACCAAATAACAAGATATTTGGATGCACTGAGCAGTCTGAATTGATACTGAGTTAACCAGTATGTCATTTATGCATAAGTAGATGATTCAGTAGGAATTGCAGAGAGTTTCATTGCCTGTTGATGTGATACTTTCTCTATATTATATTTCTGAATGTTCTTTTCTCAACTGAAAGTCATTCGAGAAGGCAGAATGATTACCATGACAAATAACTGTGTTTTGGATTTCCCTGTTACAGTTTGTATATGTGTTTTCTTTTGTTCCAGAAGAAGCACAATGACTACACCTCTGCATACAGTTTGTGAATATATGGTGAAACATGGCATCTGCTGTAGGTACCAGCTTCTATAGTTGCAGGGAAATTTGGTGATTTAAATGTAAGTACGACGGTCCAAGTAGGAATAGGCTCTCCATCTCTGTTGAAAACAATTCTTTTCGTGTGGGCCATATTTTTGGTTCTTTAATTTGCAGATTAATTCATCCTCTGATATACTTAGATCCCATTCTGATATTGTCCATTTAGAGAAGTTCAAGGTGGCCCATAGGATAACTTTTGGGGACTCCACTAAAGGTTGTTATTTAAGAGAGTCCTTCAGCATGTCTGTGTTCATTCGTCCCACTAATCAATTTCCAGATCTTTGTTGCAAAACCATTTTTGGAGGGTCAACCACATTTTTGAGACATTTCTGAATCAAAAATGGGGAGAGCTTACTCAATGGTTGGTCTGTGTGGGAAAATAATGTTAAAAAAAAGAGCACAAAAATTTTGTGGATTTATTGGATAATTGTTTTCTAATCAGCATGTTCGAAAGGCAATTATAGGAAGATCTAATTATCAGTAGTGATTCTTCATGCATTAAGAATCTGCAGATAAAGGAACCACTAGGTGGCAGTGATCACAGTGCGCTGAAGTGGGATTTACTCAAAGAGGTAACTACCATCAGGGGTAAAGGGAACGGTTTTTGCTTTCGTAAAGATGACTACGGTGGTCTGAGATGGTATTTAAATTCTATACAGTGGGACCAACTGATGATGTTACCAACAGCAAATTCAAAATGGTAAGCATTCCAAGAATTTATTTTGGAAGCTACTAGGCACTACATACCAACTAAGAAATATTGTTCAAGGTTTAGGCCTAAATTGATGTGAGATGAACTAATGAGACATGTGGCAGAGAAGAAATATGCATGGGATACATATAAATTAATGAGTGACATGGAAGCCTATGATAGATATAAGCTGGTCTGTAACCAAGTGACAAAGGAGATTAGGCAAGCAAAGGCAGATTATGAGAAATCCTTGGGAAAGGGATGCAAAGAAAAACAACAAAGTGTTCTTTACCTATGTAAACTATAGAAGGAAAGGGATGAATCAGATTGGTAAAATGGACATTGATGGTTCAACTGTTGATGATCCTGCTCAGGTGGCTAACAAACCAAATGAGTATTTTGTATCTACATTCACCCGTGAGGAGTTATTCAGGGAGGGAAATGCCAGAGGTGAGTTAAACTCTGACAGTGAGCTGGATGATTTTGTAATTCATGATTCTGAGAGGAAATTGGAAGAGAAATTGTTGAAGATAAACATAAAAAAGGCACCCAAGGTGGATGGGATCTCTCCAGTTATATTAAAGGAGGCAGCAAAGGAAGTAAGCAAACCCTTAGCCATGATTATGAGAGCTTTTTTGAGCTCAGGGGAGGTACCCATGGACTGGAGATGTGCAAATGTGACCCCAATTTATGAAGGAAGATCAAAGGGCAACACAAGTAATTATAGACCTGTTAGTTCAACATCTGTTCCAGGAAAATTAATGGAGGCACTCATTAAAGAAGCACTGCAGGATCACCTAGACAAAAGTTCATTTATAGCTCAGACACAGCATGGTTTTGTTAAGAGAAAGTCTTGCCTAACCAATTTGATTGGATACTATGATGTGGTCACAAAGGAACTGGATGCAGGGAATAACTTTGATATCATATATTTGGATCTTAGAAAGGCTTTTGATACTGTTGCACATGGAAGTGTGGCTCCAATGCCACACTGTTCACAAATTGGAGCAGTGTGGCATTGGAGGCAAATTGCTGCTATGGACAAAGGGATGGTTGAATGGGAGAATACAGAGAGTGGTAATCAATGGACACTCTTCATCGTGGACTAATGTTATTAGTGGAGTCCTTCAGGATTTAGCATTGGGTCCGTTGTTGTTTTCTGTATTTATAAATGATATTGATGATTGTATATCAAGCTTAATGTCCAAGTTTGCAGATGATATGAAGGTCGGCAGGGTTGTTAAGGATACTAATGACAGTACACTGCTGCAACAGGATCTAGAAAAGTTGAGCAGATGGGCTGAGAGGTAGCAAATGAAGTTTAACAATGACAAATGTAAAGTACTACATATGTGAAGCAGGAGCCCCAGTGTGACATATCAACTCTGTGGTACTACACTGACAGTTGTTGAGAACAAAAATAACCTGGCGGTAATTGTGCAGGCAGATATGAAATTTTCTGAGCAGTGCAGACGGTCTGCAAGAGAAGCTCAGTGTCTTGTCAATGATATACAAGAATTTTTTTCTAGGGGATAAGGAGGTGATTATCCCCTTACATAAGGCAATGGTCAGGCCACACCTTGAGTACTGTTTACAGATCTGGAGGCCTCATTTTAAGAAGGATGTAGAGCTGTTGGAACGAGTACAGAGAAGGGCAACAAGATTAATGAATGGAACAAAGGGTTGCTCTTATGAAGAAAGGCTTAAATTTTGCAAATTACAGTGTCTGGAGACTAGGCACCTGCGAGATGATCTGATTGAGGTGTATGAAGCCTTGAATGGTTTGAGCATGCTCAATGCTGATGGAATTTGTTTCTCTTGCTCAGAATAATCATTTGAGAGGGCATAAATTCAAATTGAGTAAAGACAGTTAGGATAAATGTGCAGAAGTTTGCCTTTAGCCAGCGCGTGGTTGGTGGAACAGACTTCCATCCTTTGTTGTGGAAGTTAATAGCCTAAATAAATTTAAGGCTGAGCCGGACAGGTACTTGGAACGAACGGAAGGGTGAAATGGGGAGTGTTTTTTTTTGTTTTTTCTTGGCAGATGCTGCATAAGCCTGCTTTCTTGCATCATATACCTCTACTAATGCTAATCTGTCTCTTCTTTTATTTTTGTCTCTTGGCATAGTATGTATTCAGGTTATCATGATCGTCACGTCTATCTGAATCAAACGATCCATAGTTGGACTGTTTTGGGTTGTACATCGTTGCTCCTTTTAGCTCTAGGAGAGTGGTTTCTTCTCCCAGTTTCCAGCCCCGCCAAGTGGAGGCAGGAGCAGTGCCACCAGTTACCAAGCAATAAGGGAAGGTTAGTTGTTAATGCATTAGTAAGTTAGTTCTATATACAAGATGGTGTCTTTCCTTCCTGTTAATTAAGCTAACTTCTTTACTTTACTTTAGAAGAACAAAATTAGATAACTTCAGAAATTAGAAAAATAACACTACACTATAATCAACTGCTCTATTAAGAAAATCTTCAAATCATTCAGGAATCACTATAGCCACTCACTCAGTTGGAACTCGGGGGCCATGTCAGTGAAATACTCTTAGGAGATTGCTGCTATAAAGAAATGAAAAATAATGTTCTTTATTATTATAGATATCTTCTGTAAAAATTATTTATAAAGTTATTTATAAAAGTATAAATAACTTTATAAATCTTTTTAAAAAAAAACAGCTTACATGCCTTTGCAGCAATCTGTAATCCCACTTCATCTGCTTCTCTTTCCAGCATACGGTTATATGGAAGATGAATCAACACCTGTTAAGAATTTTAAAATTTGTTTAATAAGTTAAAACATATCATTTTACTTGCTAATCTTTCAACTTTGATATGAACAAGAAATCATATACAACAAAGTAATATATAATTTCTTGTGTAAGAGACATGTTTATTGCTAATAAGATAAAGCATAAAAACTGAAAATTACAGAATTCATTCCACAAATTATTTGACTATGAATATGCATTTTATCAGTTAAAGGTACTAAAAAAAATAAATTAATTAATTAAATTCTGTACCAGATACATAATGTATCCTGCTGCTAGCACATTTAATGTATTTTACATTTAAGAGTCATCGGCAGGCATTAAAAACGTTTTAATTTTCAGATATTAATAAAATTCCTGGATTTCCAGCAAAATAAAATTAAAATAAAAGAATATTAACATAACAATAATATAACAATGTTTTTATTTTATTAATAATTATTACATATCGTTATTGAAAGTATTGGTCTGTAGTGACTAAAGTAAGATTCATAATTTTTAAATTGATGAGTTCACAACTAAATACAACATCTATAGTTGTCTCCTTACATGTAGTATTTATTGAAAGATCTGATGACATGTTCAAGTTGAAGAATGTTTTTATAAATGTACAGACCTTTTTTCCAGTCTCACATTTAATTGTAAAGAAAAAAATTACATTCAATCTGAAAACACCAGGTTGACTTGAAACCAGATGCATTTTCGAATTAACACACTTCTCAGTTTCCGAAAGTTTTCTTGCATCTTAAAACCTTAACATTTCTGTTTCCAAATTCCTTAGCTCTCCAACGATAGGCTATACGTCCACATCATCCTGTTTATGACGTGAGAAAATATTTCATCACACGTTCATATTTTGGACTATCCTTGGAAAAACTACTGCAATTTTTAAAGGTTTTAAAGTCTGTCCTCTAGTATGAAGCTGAGATGAAACTCCGTGCAAAATTTCATTAAATTTGATCAAGTAGAAGATAAATTAAACTGGAATAAATTTTTGTAATGCTTTTCACATGACAGTTTTCCATTACAAAATTTTTGGAATAACACCAGTAAAAACGTAAAAGAAAAAAAAAATAAATAAATAAATATATATATATATATATATATATATATATATATATATATATTGGAATTCTGTCTAATGACATTTAGATTTAAATATTAAACAGTGTAAATTAGGATATTGGCTCCTACGGTAATGCTATTGTCCTGTGACAATTGGACATTATTTGTACGTGCATGGGTTATATATGTACTTAACTTATTTATAAATTATTACTTATTAAATTATGGTACTATTTGAGAGCGTCAGGTTTGTAGTGACCCCAACCAACCAGCTAGTTATATATAAATCTAGCCCTGGTATGGATAGCTCTATACATAAAAAATAACATAGATACATATAAAAACAACAAATTAATGTAAATTTAAAGGAGATTAGAGAAAGCTGGAGAAAATCAGCAAAAGTTAGTAAAAATTAACATTCACCCTCATGGCTATACTAACCTTTGCTAATTTTCTCCAGCTTTCTCTAATCTTCTTTAAATTTACATTAATTTGTTGTTTTTATATGTATCTATGTTATATATTTATTTGTAAAATAATTAAGAGGAGTATACCTCAATATAGTATGTAGAACACTTCCGTATGACACTCTCCAGAAATTAAAACGAAAAAAAACGAAAAAAATCGAAAAACTTACATTGGAGTAACAAATAATTAAAAACCAATTTAACACAATTAAACACAAAAATATTAAAAAGAATCTAACGAAAATATTCAAAACGATTTTCCTTCCTGAAGTTGACAACACTTCAGGAAGTGTTGTCAAGTGAATTTACCTTCCTGTGATCATGACATATGGTAGATAAGCACTGTCGGCTTCAGGAAGGAAAATAGTTTTAAATATTTTCGTTAGATTCTTTTTAATATTTTTAAATGTGTTAAATTGATTTTGTGTTAAATTGGTTTTTAATTATTTGTTACTCTAATGTAAGTTTTTCGATTTTTTCATTTTCATTTCTGGAGAGTGTCATACGGGAGTGTTCTACGTACTATATTGAGGTATACTCCTTTTAATTATTTTACAAATATTAATATCAACGTAGAATGTATTGAGCATTACAGCTCTGATTCTTACTATCTAGTTATATATAAGGCTATCCATACTAGGGCTAGATTTATATATAACTAGTGGGTTGGTTGGGGTCACTACAAACATGATGCCCCCAAGTTGTACCATAATTTAATAAGTAATAATGTATAAATAAGTTAACTCTCATCGACCGGTGCAATACCACTACTTTGCTTATTGGAGGCTTGAAGTGGTGAAACCAATGTTTAGTCTCTAGAGCAAAGTTTCCAGCATTCCCCCCATACTTCTCTTTCAACCCTAACCCAAGCACGGTACTAAGTACTATAGGTTCTAATACCTCTCGTGTTTGGGGTTCACAAAAAAAAAAAATACATATATATATATATATATATATATATATATATATATATATATATATACAGTAAACTCTCATTAAACCGGACTAATAGGGGCTGAGAGGTGTCCGTTTTCATGAAAGTCCGGATTATATGAAATACGCTTTGTAATGTGGGTAAAACTTGTTTAAACAAAATGTACGGGGATAACATTAAAAACATGTTTATTTTCCATTAAAAATATGTATGTACATACTGCATTTACATTAAAAATACATAATGTCCATAATCACTTAGAACAAGATTGCACTGGTTCATCTTCACTTACATCACTTGCCACATTCGTTTTCACTTGGTTTGAAAAAAAAATTACTTATTTTTTTTTGTGATTGTTTGCAGTTTGTTTCCTTTACTACCAATTCACGTAGGTTTCTTAAGTGTTCATAATAGGCAGATACGTCTTCATTTGTTGATTGTTCAACATACTGAATTATGAAGTTCAAGTGGTCTTTCACTTCGCTTGCCTTAATTTTTGGCTGAGAGTTGTTGCTCACTTCATCTTCCTCATCTGAACTTTCTGCTGCTCCCATTACAGTATCTGCAATCCCCTCTTCGGTCATGATGTGGTAGCCAGGATCATCATCATCTTCCATCCATGACTAACTCCTCTAAGGACACATCTTTTTTCCCTCCTCGCTGTAGAGTCTCATGAAAGTCTTCTTTCTCACAACCATCTGTTTCTGGATTAGCCTCTTCATCTAAGAGAAATTTTTTCCATGAATTTGACAAAGTTTTTGAATTGATTTCTTTTGCAGCATCAGCAAAGTAAATCATAGACCTTACATTGTACGACTTTAAATTTTTCAATGTCTGTTGTCCTCTTCTGTCTTCTTCACCAACTAGTGGCTCCTCGAATTCTAGGACTTCATTCAAAAACTTCTTTCTGTAGAGCCGCTTTGCCATGTAGATCACCCCCTGGTTCATAGGCTGGAAAACAGATGTGTTTGGTGGCAGAAACATGCACTTAATCTTCTTATCTCAACTGATGAGTTTGTCAATGTCACAGTGGGTTGGTGAGTTTTCTAGCAAAACCAAAGCCTTTACTTCATCTTTTGGAATTTTCAAATCTATGATTTGATGTCTTCTGATTTCTAGCACAGCTTTCTTGTGGAACCAATCCATTGTTATTTCCGGGGTAAACCGTGCATTGCGGGAATCTTAGTAGTGTACCTGTAGATCAGCCTTTACTACAATGTTTTTTAGGGCACGTGGTTTTTTTGCTTTTCCCAATAATGACAGTTTTTAACATATGGCTTCCATCGGCATTTGCACACAGCAATGCTGAAACACGTTCCTTGCTTATTTTTCTTTCAGGCGTGGTTTTCTCAGTCTTTGACGCTTGTGCGTTTTCAGGCAGAGCTCTCCAAAACAGTCCGACCTCATCGAAGTTGTACACCTGGTTCAATTGATAACTCTCATTTTGAATAAAATCATTCAGTTGTTTCCTGAAAGGCTCAAAATCAGCACTAAGAATTTCTCCACACATTTTCTTGTTTGAAATGTTATGCCGTCTTCTAAATCTAAAAAGCCAACCAGAGTTCACTTAAAATTGTTCAATTCCTAACTGTTTAGCCAGTCTCTCCAACACTGCTTGAATTTCTATTCCTCGCACAGCCAAACCAGACGAACGAAGTTGGGAAACCATTTGTACACAGCATCATCTAGTGCAGTGGTTTTCAACCTTTTTTTAATAACGGCACCCCAATGTAATTTATTTTATTTTGTGACACTCCTACTCAATTTTCTGCCTGTTAGATCTGATTCTCTGTTTGTTTGTTATTTGGTTTTTAGGAGCATTAGCAACTAAGGCCATATTGCTCCGGGATATGCGGTGGTCATTCCCTGACCTTTCCGCATCCTCCGCATTTGGTGGTGACGGGCTTGAACCCCGGTCTAATCAAGAAGCGTGTGCTACACACTGCTGCTCCTTCCCACCTGGCTACGGAGGCACCTTCTGTGTGTGTGTGTGTGTAATATTAAAAAATATATATATTATGTGATATTTATTACAATAATATAATTATAAAAATTACATTTCATAATACAAATTATATATATACAGTATATAATTTTATTCTTTATACAGAGGTACTAAGTAAACATCAATTATAGATCACCACAAAATTAACTGTACACCTTTTTACAAAAAATCTGTACACCTTTTTATAATGAAATAAACATAAATTAAAAAATAATAATAAGTTTAAGTAAGTGAAACCCAAATTACGTGGCACCCCTGGAATGTTGTTGTGGTACCCCGGTTGAAAACCACTGATCTAGTGCTTTAATCAGTAAACATCTGCATTTGTTTAACTTTACTTTTTTCTTTCTCCACGTTAAACTTGAGAACAAAATTACGAACTTCACTTTTTTTCTTTTTTAATGTCTGACATGGTTTGTTTTGCAATGCCATACTCAAGACAGATGCTGGACACTGAAGCTCCTTTTTCAAGTTTTTCTATCATCGATAATTTATCATGAAGAGAAAGTGTTTTATGCTTATGCTTCAGTCCTACACTAGGCTTACTTAAAGAAATTGTTTAACACAGCACAAACGACAAAAGATAGAAGTGTGTAACTGCGGAGCAAACGACAAACTGCAGCCGGGAACCAGGTTGTTTGTGCAGTGTGAGTCATCACAGCCCAATGACCTTGGACACAATACATATGACCTTTCAAGCCTGATTGTCGTTTGATTTTTACACTTTTAATTTTTTTTAGAGCTGTCCACATTAAGCGACGTACGGATTAATGAGGGTTTAATTAATATAAAATACAATATTATTACATATTTCGAATTTTTATAAAACTGATGAAAGTACAAGTCAGGACAAATTAATGTCATCAAAAATAACTGAACACTACTATATAAGGCTGTGAAAAAAAAATGTTATATATTTCAGTCGAAATAGCATAAGTTGGAGCTGAATAACCATACCTTACAAAAGATTCTAACAGTCTATTTATAGCAACGTAATACCAAATCCAATTTCAAATAATATAATATTTACAAAATACCAAATCAAAAGTACTAAAATGTCATTACTAAATAAGGCTCACATCGAAAGGCACATCATCAAAGGGACTAGTGCCTCTCAATATATGCCATCGATAACAACATAGACTATCTATTCCAGAAACAGTCTAGAAACAATCTTGCTGTATAGCCAGACATGGAATACGGGCAGAAACTACCCACACTTAAATAAATAAATTTTCTGTTTATACTCCAGCACGACAACCAAGTCAGTAGAGTTTACAATGAACCGTCGATACAAATATTTATCGTATTCAGTAGTCATGGGCTTGAACCCAGGTCCACTCAAGGAACGCGTGCTATGCACTCTCGCTCCTGACTTAGAAATGACAATACAAAAAAAAAAAATATATATATATATGAAATATGAAAACGAAGAAGTGGAAGGGAAAAAAAAAAAAAATAAATAGGAAAACAGTACGTGTATCTGAATGCGCCAAGTATTCAGGTATTATAAAGTATTTATAAAGTATTTTATAAATACTTTATATATTATATATATATTATAAAGTATTTTCTCCCATAATTTCAAGTTCAAGATTCATCACAGCTTCAGCTACGAATCTCCTATTTGATTCAAAATTTGTAATTATAAAACTTTAGCTACTAATTTAGGCAACTTACAAGCTTTAGATCTTCCATGTCATTGTGATGATCCCATATATGCTCCTTACGTTGATCAACATCAAAGACATTACTACTGGCAACCTGGACATTATTAACAACATTCCACTAAAGTCTGCTATGGAAAAAGGTTTTAAATTCAGACCCGTCCATAAGGCCAACCTCAATAATATATAAAGATATTTATCTTAATATCCTAAACTTTTGCAACAAGTTGGCATATAAATATACAATACCCCATGAAGCTTTTTATAATTGGATAAATGTTACATATCAAGACATACTACCTTTACAATAATTCACATATCAGGTACTCTTACCTGAAAAAAGCCATCTCATATTTACAACAAAAATTTATTATCATTCCAGTAGAGAAGGCTTCTAATAACTTTGCTATCTTTTGCAAGCAATTTTATTACACCACCCTCAAAAAGGAAGTAGAAAGTAGTTCCACCTTTTTACGTTGTAATCTCGGCATTAATACAATCATCAAAGAAATTATAGCCTTCCATAAAAAATTACATACCAAAATTCGCAATTCTACTTTGCCTTTCTTGTATATGATAGCCAAATTTCATAAACATCCAGTTGGCTTCAGGTTCATCACTAGTGCCAAAAAAAGTGGCTGTTATCAACCAGGTAAACAATTTTTCAAATTGTTAACTACCATTCTTATTAATATCCCTTCCACTTGGATCATTAACAATACCACAGTATCGTTAAAATTTTTAATTCCAATACCTATTCCAGCATATTTAGTATTGAAACCTATGACTTCAACTTATTTACCTCCTTACCACATCACTTGATTTTTAATGTACTTCATCAATTGTTCCTCAAATACAAAAACGTTTTACCAACAGATGAGGTTACTTGGAATAACTACATCAACGTCTGTATTCTAAACAATTATATTTATGATGGTAAATACGCTTATAAACAATCCATAGGAGTTCCCATGGGTTCACAAATTTCTAGTATAGAATCCAATTTATTTCTTCATTATTACGAACATCTATATATTCATAACAACCCGAACCTTAATTTTTCTGCATTCCGCTATGTTGATGACATTCTTATTCTCAACATTCATTTTGAAAATATTGCAAAATCCATATATCCCACTGAACTCACTCTCAATAAAGAAAACTTTGGCAACCAACATGCAAATTTTCTAGATTTAAGTATTACTCTAAACAGTCCTCCTCTTCGTCACAATTTGGAACTATTCGACAAAAGAAGCGAATTTAATTTTAATATTATCTATTTAACAAATTGGAACTCGAACATTTCGATTAAGGTTCATAAAAATATAATCTACACACAAATTATCCATTTGGCTAATATTAGTAGCAATCAATCACTTTTCGCTGGTGCTTTAAGTGATCTCTATACCAAACTTCGCAATAATGACATTCCTATTAATTTCTTAAATTTTATTATAAAAAATCTCTCTGATTTCATTAAAGAAAAATTCGGTTTCACCAGGTTCCACCTTGATTAGGGTTAATTTGATACCTGTATAGTTGTACATTTGAATGGTGGTATTTCCACTGCTTGGAAAGTGATCACGCATAATGACTTCTATTAGAACGATGTTCGTGTTCTTTCACTTCCTAAGTTTTTCTTTTCATTTTTCGTAATTTAATATTATCAGTAATTACTTATGATCAATCTTATTTTCTCTATTTTATTTTGGTCACAGAGGGCTCCCATAGTTCTTCTCTTCTGAGCAACTCCATCGTTGTCATAGTTCTCCCTCTGTTTGCATTCCATTCTTATTAATCATATTCGCATAATTGTACCTTATTAATCATGATCGCATATTTGTATCTTCATTTCTTGATTATGTTCCACTCAACTTGTTTCTGCCAAATATCATAGGTATTTAATTTTTCTCCTTTTCATATTTTATATCATATTTCATATATCTATCACTCAAAATACACACTACAAGCTAGCGGTATTAATTTCCACTTCTACTAACATTCTCACAGCCAAGGCCCTCTCTATGAGGTTGGGTACTTACACACCCGGCTTGCCTAGTATCCTTTAAACTCTTTTCCTTCTCTTTATATCTTTCTACTCTTTGTTTTTCTATCCGTTGAACTATTAGTGTAATACGAGGGTGATTCAGACATTCTCACTTTTCTTATTCTCACTATCTTCGCCTCTATATTTTTAACTTCTTTTCCCTCCCTTACCTTGCATTGCTTCCTTTTTCTATACTGCTACCTTGTTATTTATTATTATTATTTTTTAATTTACATACTTTCGATTTTAACACACTGCATTCTTACATACTTTGTACTCAATTTATTAAACTAAACACACTGCGTTTGCATTCTTACATACTGTCGACTCAATTTATTAATCTAAATACGCTGCGTTACTTAATTTATTAATCTAAATACACTGCGTTGGGGCTACCTTACTATTGTTTCTGGAGATTAAAAAAAAAAATTTATCTATTTCATTTTAATAGCTTCTCCATCAGCATGAGTTTGCATAGAAACACAGTGTTTGGTACATGACATGGTGTAGCCCCCTGATGAAATACCTGATCTATGTACTAATTTTTAATTTTTTTAATTTTTATAATTTTAAAATTTTTTAATTCTTTAATTTTTATTTTTGAATTTTATAATTTGTTCTCTATTACTCTCCCCTATTTTTCTTTCAGCTTTTGTACATATGATTAGCCTGTTAATTCGGCATTAATTCAGACTTAATTCTACTTAATGATTTTATTTTATAGGTTCTTAACATTCTTTCTCTCTTTTTTCTCTTCAAACACAAACAGGTTTGGCATTTTGTGTTTAATAACTTCTCCATCTATATTTATTTTATTTTCATTTGTAACACTTATATACGTATATATATATTTATATATATTGTGTGTTATTGTGTGTGTGTGTGTGTGTGGTGTGTGTGTGTGTGTATTAGAATAAAGTTTAAAATAAAAATAAAATAATGGCAGCAATATGGCAAGACAAGAGCGAAAAGACAAAATTAAACCTAAATTCAAATCAAGCAGGGAGGGAAGAGAGGGGTAACAAGAGTAAAAATATTGCAGCAGAAACTCTAAATTAATTTAGAAAATCTAAATGTACGAATAATAATTCTTTGAAATTTAAAAGCCAATTAAATAGAAATTTCACGGTGCCCCCTCTAACGGGCACCAGATCCAAATTTATGTGAAATATCACCAAACAGAGATTTAAACCACATATTTCATAATAAAAATAAAAAGGAGGGTACAGTATACATCAGGGGCAGCGAAAAGCATATTCCTCTACATGATGCTTGAAATATAACCATATAAATTAGAATAAAGCTTAAAATAAAAATAAAATAATGTCAGCAGTACGGCAAGACAAGAGTGAAACGTTTTAAATTTCAAAGAATTATTATTCGTACATTTAGATTTTCTAAATTAATTTAGAGTTTCTGCTTCAATATTTTTACTCTTGTTACCCCTCTCTTCCCTCCCTGCTTGATTTGAATTTAGGTTTAATTTTGTCTTTTTGCTCTTGTCTTGCCGTACTGCTGGCATTATTTTATTTTTATTTTAAGCTTTATTCTAATTTATACGGTTATATTTCAAGCATCATATAGAGGAATATGCTTTTTGCTGTCCCTGATGTAGGCTGTACCCTCCTTTTTATTTTTATTGTAAAATATTCCGTTTTCCAACTATTTCAACGTTATTTAAATATACATATAATTATATATACAGGGTGTTTCAGTTAAACGTTTCAGACCTTCTAAGAGGGGTAGGGTACATCCTGACAACTCGAAATCATATAGCAATGTGGGGGTCGGAAATGCTTTCCTGAAGCGGTGTTGTACACAGAAGCACCATAAAGAAAGGAGACCGTAAGTGAGAAATCGTTTTAATAATACATGAAAAGAAGCAAAAGGTACATGGATTAAAGTAAGTGTTCGAAGTTTTTTCCACGGGCTACAATGCACGCCTCACATCTGCGACGCATGGACATCCGAACATTCTGGAATACTCCAGGCGAATTTCGAATTTCTTCGGCAGCTACTGCGATTCTTGCAACCAGCTCCTCAGCATTGTCAACAGGGGTGTCATAAACTAGCGATTTCATATGACCCCAGAAATAAAAATCAAGACACGATAGGTTGGGTGACCGAGCAGGCCAACGCACGGGACCACCACGTCCGATCCACTGTTGACCAAATGTGACCTCCAGGTAGTTACGAACATCTCCGCTATAATGGGCAGGGGCTCCATCGTGTTGGAACCACATTGTCTGTTGCGTCGATGCAGAAATCTGTTCATCTCTCAAAAGTTGTGGCAATACTTGCTGCAGAAAGATCAAGTAGATAGGTCCGGTTAGACGACACGGTAACAGGTAAGGTCCGATGAGGTGATCTCCCATAATACCGGCCCATACATTGACCGAAAATCGAATCTGTGCTGCACGACGTCGTATTGCATGCGGGTTCTCGACCGCCCAGATATGGTCGTTATGCGTGTTGAAAATTCCTTCCCTTGTGAAAAATGCCTCATCGGAAAACAACACTTCAGCAGGAAAAAGGGGATTTGTAGCATATTTTCCAAGGTACCACTGTGCGAAAGCAATACGAGGTGCATAATCCTCCGGTTGCTGTGTCTGGATACGCTGCACGTGAAACGGATGCATGTCTTGTTCTCGGAGAATCCTCCAGACGCTGCAATGGGAAACCCCGACTGCGTTTGCTAGACTTCGTGTACTCGTTCTTGGATTCCCCTGTACATGCTGCAGCACATTCTGTTCGACAGCTGGAGTCCGTGCTGTTCTTACCCTGTCCCTGTCAGCTCTTTCAAATGA
Organism: Mastigoproctus giganteus; assembly: GCF_048544385.1. Lineage (NCBI taxonomy): Eukaryota > Metazoa > Arthropoda > Arachnida > Uropygi > Thelyphonidae > Mastigoproctus > Mastigoproctus giganteus. The sequence goes on from NC_143583.1 coordinate 223,273,478, forward strand.
ACCTCTCTCAGCTAACCTCTGGTACAGTCTTGCAAAGAAATTATGACTGGGAATACGCCTCGTCGGATATCGTTCCGCGTACAAACGCTGTGCGGCTGGCCCACTACAATTTGCAGCCCCGTACGCCAAATGCATATCGGCTAACTCTGCGTTCGTGTAATCATCCATCCTACTAACTTGGCGTTCTTGTTCAAGAAATTCGAAATTCGCCTGGAGTATTCCAGAATGTTCGGATGTCCATGCGTCGCAGATGTGAGGCGAGCATTGTAGCCCGTGGAAGAAACTTCGAACACTTACTTTAATCCATGTACCTTTTGCTTCTTTTCATGTATTATTAAAACGATTTCTCACTTACAGTCTCTTTTCTTTATGGTGCTCTGTGTACAACACCGCTTCAGGAAAGCATTTCCGACCCCACATTGCTATATGATTTCGAGCTGTCAGGATGTAACCAATCCCTCTTAGAAGTTCTGAAACGTTTAACTGAAACACGCTGTATATACACACACACACACACACACAATGATCATCAAGGCTCACCTTTAAACATTTCTCATTTTGAAAACTCATTAGCAAGTTTGGAAGATTATGGCTGCTAAGACAGTGCAGTCTATGAATGATGCAACTTAGCCATCAGTTTCCAAATTACAGACTTAATAACAAGCTCCTAAATGTCTTGAAAAGTGAATCGGAGTGAATTGTTATTTCCATGTCATTCTAACCAATTACCTTGAAATAATAAATATTTATGCTCAGATGATTTTCATGCAGTGATGTGCTTTACTTTTTCCAGTTAAGCTAAATAATTTCTGCCAGGGGCAAAGGTTGATTACGTTGTAGAGCGAATATCATCTTTTAAGGGCACAAAAGGTGATATAGTTGTACACGTTGGCACTAATAATATTAAGAGTAGGAGACCGGCAGAATTACTTAACAAGTACAGGTCACTGTTGAACAAAAGCCGAGAATTAGGGTTGAATTTGAAAGTGTCTGCAATTCTGCCCAGACACGATAGGAGGGAGTATATGATGAGAGCCTTGTCGATCAATTCGGCCCTGGAAAGATTGTGCAAGGCTCAAGGGGTAGAATTTTTTTCAGCCTGGACTGTACTTGTTAACAGGAGAGATTGCTTCTACAGGGATGGGATACACTTAAATAGAAAGGGTGCAAGAATATTTGCTGATGCTATCGAGGCAGTGTTAGGTGGGTCGGAAAACTGCTAGCTTGGGGGGAGACAAAGACCAATAGATTGACAGTAGCCACTGGCAGAGGTGAAAGAGATTCTTGCACTGCTTCTATTAGAATGAGCAGAAGGCTGGAAAACAAGATGCATGGTATTTCAGAGACTGCTGGGAGCCATTGCGGTACAAGTAAACACATGGATTGTGTTAGGGTAGCTAAGAATAGAAACAGGTGCAGGTATACTTGCGTGTACACCAATGCTAGGAGTTTAGTAAATAAATTTGATGAATTTGAGGTATTGCTCAAAACATCAAAGGCAGATATTGTTGGGATATCAGAGACGTGGTGTCACACAGATATAAGGGATGCAGAACTGGAATTTGGGGAGTACAACGTCTACAGAAAGGATAGACAGGATAGGAAGGGGGAAGGGTTATGCTATTAGTTAAGAAACACATAAAATCCGAGGAAGTGAAGCCAGTCGACATCGCTGGACAGTGCAGTGTTGAGTCAGTTTGGTGTGACATAAGCATTGGGAGATCAATATTGAGAGTAGGAGTGTGCTATAGGCCTAATGACTCTGATGAGTATAATAAGGAACTGTACAGGGAAATAGAGTGGGCCAGTAAATCAGAGAGTCTTATAATGGGAGATTTTCATTTCTCAGATATTGACTGGAATTTGGGGTCTGGTTACTCACACACTAGCAGGGCTTTTGTGGATTTATTGGATGATTGTTTTCTACATCAGCATGTTCGGGAGGCAACTAGAGGGAGTAATACTCTTGATTTGATTATCAGCAGTGATTCTTCATGCATTAAGAATCTGCAGATAAACGAACCACTAGGTGGCAGTGATCACAGTGTGCTGAAGTGGGATTTACTCAAAGAGGTAACTACCATTAGGGGTAAAGGGAAGGGTTATTGCTTCCGTAAAGGCGACTACGATGGACTGAGACAGTATTTGGGTTCTATACAGTGGGACCAACTGATGATGTTGCCGACAGCAAGTTCAAAATGGGAAGCATTCAAAGAACTTATCTTGGAAGCTACTAGGCTTTACATACCAACTAAGAAATATTGTTCAAGGTTTAGGTCAAAATGGATGTCAGATGAACTAATGAGGCATATGGCAGAGAAGAAAAATGCATGGGATACTTACAAATTAACACATGACACAGAAGCCTATGATAGATACAAGTTGATATGCAACCAAGTTACAAAGGAGGTTAGGCAGGTGAAGGCAGATTACGAGAAATCCTTGGCAAGGGATGCAAAGAAAAACAGCAAAGAGTTCTTTACTTATGTAAACTCTAGAAGGAAGGGGATGAATCAGATTGGTCCACTTGATATTGATGGGTCAACTGTTGATGATCCTGCTCAAGTAGCTAACAAACTAAATGAATATTTTGAATCGACATTCACACATGAGGAGTTATTCAGCAAGGGGAATGCCAGAGGTTTATTCAACTCTAGCAGTAAGCTACAGAATCTTGAAAAAACTGGGAGTAAAGTGGAGGAGAAACTGTTGAAGATAAACACAAGAAAGGCACCCGGGGTGGATGGGATCTATCCAGTTATATTAAAGGAGGCAGCAAAGGAAGCAAGCAAACCCCTAGCCATAATTATGAGAGCTTCCTTGGACTCAGGGGAGGTACCCATAGACTGGAAATGTGCAAATGTGACCCCAATTCAGAAAGGAGGATCAAACCCTGACACAAGTAATTATAGACCTGTGAGCTTAACTTCTATTCCAGGAAAATTAATGGAGGCACTCGTTAAAGAAGCACTGCAGGATCATTTAGACAAGACTTCAGTTATAGCTCAGACACAGCATGGTTTTGTTAAGGGGAAGTCTTGCCTGACCAACTTGATTGGATACTATGATGCAGTTACAAAAGAACTGGATGCAGGGAATAACTTTGATATTATATACTTGGATCTTAGAAAGGCTTTTGATACTGTTGCACATGGAAGACTGCTACACAAATTGGAGCAGTGTGACATTGGAGGCAAATTGCTGCTATGGATAAAGGGGTGGTTGAGGGGGAGAAGACAGAGTGGTAATCAATGGACACTGCTCATCGTGGACTAATGTGGAGTCCCTCAGGGCTCAGTGTTGGGTCCATTATTGTTTTCTCTATTTATAAATGATATTGATGATGGTATATCAAGCTTAATGTCCAAGTTTGCAGACGATACAAAGGTTGGCAGGGTTGTCAAGGACACTACTGACACTATGCTGCTGCAACAGGATCTCGAAAGGTTGAGCAGATGGGCTGAGAGGTGGCAAATGAAGTTTAACATTGACAAATGTAAAGTACTACACATGGGAAACAGCAACCCCAGAGCAACGTATCAACTCTGTGGTACTACACTGACAGTGGTAGAGAATGAAAGGGACTTGGGGGTGGTTGTGCAGGCAGATATGAAGTTCTCTGAGCAGTGCAGACGGGCTGCAAGAGTAGCTCATGGAGTATTGTCAATGATATACAGGAATTTTTCCAGCAGGGATAAGGAGGTGATTATTCCATTGTATAAGGCAATGGTGAGGCCACACCTAGAGTACTGTATACAGGTCTGGAGGCCTCATTTCAAGAAGGATGTAGAGCTGCTGGAACGAGTACAGAGAAGGGCAACAAGATTAGTGAATGGAACAAAGGGGTGCTCTTACGAAGAAAGGCTTAAGTTTTGCAAATTACAGTGTCTGGAGACTAGGCACCAGCGAGGTAATCTGATAGAGGTGTATAAATCCTTGAATGGTTTAAGCATGCTCAATGCTGATGGGATTCTTCCTCTAGCTCAGAAAAATCACCTGAGAGGGCATAAATTCAAATTGAGGAAAGACAGATGTAGGATAGACGTGCGGAAATTTGCCTTTAGCCAGCGGGTGGTTGGTTGGTGGAACACACTTCCATCCCTTGTGATGGAGGTTGATAGCCTAAATAAGTTTAAGGCTCAGCTGGACAGGTATTTTGAACGAACAGAGGGGTGAAGTGGAAGTGGGCTTTTTTTTTTTGGCTGCTGCTGCATAAGTTTGCTTTCTTGCATCAAATGCCTCTACTAATGCTAATGCTAATTTCCCACCACACAGATTCTATGCTAGCATGTGAAATTCAAAATCTAGAGTTGATTTTTTGTGCTCAGGTTGCTTTTAATAAGTACAGTTCTCCAACCAGCCATCTTGTCTATCTTTCCTAAACACACAAGGCTCAAGAAACATGGTTGCTATATAACTAGTATTTTATTGTTCAGCCTAGCAGTGATAAAAACACTAATGATCATGGAAAAACTTTTATTATACTGGCAGTTCCACCTCACACACTGAATTGCCAGTTGTTTGCTTTACAATTGCTGTGGCTTGTATCCTGCAAAGATTAGCAAAAGGTTTGGCAAAAGCACAGTACAACAAACTATTAGCACAGATGCTAAACTATTAAAACAAGTCTTTGTGGTTAAGTATGTTATTAAGAATAACAGTATAACCAGTTTTATCCTACTTTTGTTAGAAAAAAATTAGTTACCATGCGAATTAGGGTTAGTTTCGTATTTAATATTGATACCTTTATCCTTTTTTATCTTTGAACTTTATTTTTTTTAATTTAGCAAGGAAAAAAAAATTTTCAAAGATCCTTATACTCATTAGCACTAGCATTAGTAAAGGCACATGATGCAAGAAAGTAAGATTATATAACATCACCCAAAAACACCCCTTATTTCGCCAATCCACTCGCTCCAAATGTTTGTCAAGTTCTGCCTTGAACCCATTTAAGCTATCAACTTCTAAAACAACAGATGGAAGTTCGTTCCAGCAATCAACCACCCGCTGGCTAAAGGCAAACTTCTGCACATCTATCCTACAACCGCCTTTCCTCAATTTGAATTTATGACCTCTCAGGCGATTATCCTGAGCAAGAGGAATAATTCCATCACCATTCAGCATGCTCAAACCATTCAAGGCTTTATACACCTCAATCAGATCACCTCGCAGGTGCCTAGTCTCCAGACACTGTAATTTGCAAAACTTAAGCCTTTCTTCGTAAGAGGAACCCTTTGTTCTGTTCACTAATCTTGTTGCTTCTCTGTACTCGTTCCAACAGCTCTACATCCTTCTTAAAATGAGGCCTCCAGACTTGTATACAGTAAAGTTGTGTGGTCTGACCATTGCCTTATACAAGGGGATAATCACCTCATTATCCCTGCTAGAAAAATTCCTGTATTTCATTGACAAGACACCATGAGCTACACTTGAAGACCATCTGCACTGCTCAGAAAATTTCATATCTGCATGCACAATTACCCCTGGGTCCTTTTCATTCTCTACCAATGTTACAGAGTTGATACGTTATTCTGGGATTACTGCTTCCCATATGTAGTACTTTACATTTGTCAATGTTAAACTTCATTTGCCACCTCTCAGCCCATCTGCTCAACTTTTCTAGATCCTGTTGCAGCAGTGTACTGTCATTAGTGTCATTAACAACCCTGCCAACCTTCGTATCCTCTGCAAACTTGGACATTAAGCGTGATATACCATCATCAATATCATTTATAAATACAGAAAACAACAATGGACCCAACACTGAACCCTGAGGGACTCCACTAATAACATTAGACCACGAAGAGTAGTGTCCATTGAGTACCACTCTATGTCTTCTAACACTCAACCATCCCTTTATCCATAGCAGCAATTTGCCACACTGCTCCAATTTGTGCAGCAGTCTTCCATGTGCAACAGTATTAAAGGCTTTTCTAAGATCCAAATATGATATCAAAGTTTTTCTTTGCATTCAGTTCCTTTGTGACTACATCCTAGTATGCAATCAAACTAGTCAGACAAGACTTCCCCTTAACAAACCCATGCTGTGTCCGAGCAATAAATGAAATCTTATCTAGATGATCCTGCAATGCTTCTTTAACCAGTTCCTCCATTAATTTCCCTGGAACAGAAGTTAAACTCACAGGTCTATAATTACTTGTGTCGGCCTTTGATCCTCCTTTGTGGATTAGGGTCACATCTCCAGTCCATGGGTAACTCTCCCCTGAGTCCAGGAAAGCTCTCATAATTATGGCTAAGGGTTTGCTTACTTCCTTTTCGCCTCCTTTAACTGGATAGATTCCATCCGACCAAGGTGCCTTTCTCGTGTTTATCTTCAACAAGTTCTCCTCCACTTTGCTCTCAGTGATTACAAGATTATCTAGCTTACTGCCAGAGTTGAATACACCTCTGGCAGTCCTCTCCCTGAATAACTCCTCATGTGTGAATGTCGATGCAAAATACTCATTTAGTGTTAGCTACCTGAGAAGGATCATCAACAGTTGATATCGATGGTTTAGTTATGTAGAGTTTACATATGTAAAGAACTCCAAGGTGTTTTTCTTTGCCAAAGATTTCTCGTAATCTGCCTTCGCCTGCCTAACCTCCTTTGTAACTTGGTTACAGACCAGCTTATAACTATCATAGGCTTCTGTGCCACATGTTAATTTATATGTATCCCATGCATATTTCTGTCACATGTCTAATTAGTACATCTGACATCCATTTAGGCCTAAATCTTGAACTATATTTCTTTGTTGGTATGAAAAGCCTAGTAGATTCCAAGATTAATTCTTTGAATGCTTCCCATTTTGAATTTGCTGTTGGTAACATCATCAGTTGGTTCCAGTGTATCGAATTTAAATACGGTCTCAGACCACCGTGGTCACCTTTACGAAAGCAAAATCCCTTCCCTTTACCCTTGATGGTAGTTACCTCTGTGAGTAAATCCCACTTGAGCACACTGTGATCACTGCCACCTAGTGGTTCCTTTATCTGCAGATACTTGATGCATGAAGAATTATTACTGATAATCAGATCAAGAGTATTACTTTCTCTAGTTCCCTCCCGAACGTGCTGCTGTAGAAAACAATCATCCAATAAATCCACAAAAGCCTTACTAGTGTGTGAGTGACCAACCCAAAAATTCCAATCAACATCCGTGAAATTAAAATCCCCTATTATAAGGCACTCTAATTTACTGGCCCACTCTATTTCTCTGCACAATTGCTCATTATACTCCTCAGATTCATTAGGCCTATATAACACACACACACCTACTCTCGTTTTTCCTTTCCCAGTCACGCCAAACAGACTCAACATCGCATTGTCCACCAACTTCAATTGGATTTCTAAGGAAATGAGAAGCATTTCCTTAGAAATCCAATTGAAGGAAATGTAAGGAAATGAGAATCTAAACACACAAAATCTAAGGAAATGAGAAGCATTTCCTTAGATTTTGTGTGTTTCTTAACTAACTGCATAACCCCTCCTCCTTCCTTCCTGTCCTGTCTATCCTTTTTGTACACATTGTACTCCGCAAATTCCAGTTCTGCACTGCTTATGTCTGTGTGACACTATGTCTCTGATATACCAACATTTTGATGTCTTGACTAGCATTTCAAGCTCACTGAATTTATTAACCATACTCCTAGCATTTGTGTACATGCAATTATATATGCACCTGTTTCTACTCATAGTTACCCTAACATAGCCCATGTATTTATTTGTTTCACTATGACTCCCTGCAGTCCTGGAAATTACCATTGCCTTGCTTTCCAGGCTGCTTCTCAATTGCATTTCAATAGAAGATTGAAATGCAATTGAGAAGCAGGAATCACTTTTACCTCTGCCAGCAGCTACTGCTAATCTATTAGTCCTTGTATCCTCCCAAGCTAGCAGTTTTCCAATCCACCTAACTCTGCCTCGATAGCACAGCAAAAATTCTTGCACCCTTTCTGGTTAAGTATATCCTGGTCTGTGTTAACAAGTGCAGACCAGGATGAGAAAAATTCTACCCCTTGAACCTTGCACAACCTCTCCAGGGTCAAATTGATCAACAAGGCTCTCCTCATATACTCCCTCTTATCATGTCTGGGCAGCATTGCAGACACTTTCAAATTCAACCCTAACTCACGGCTTTTTTTCAGCATTGTCTTGTACTTGTTAAGTACAAGACAATATCATCAGTGCCAACGATATCACCCTTTGTCCCTTAAAGGATGATATCTGCCCTACAACATCATCAACCTTTGCCCCTGGCAGACATACCCTGGTTCTGTTCCATCTATCCTTTTTGCACAATGTTCCCCGTTTCCCTGACAATAGAGTCACCTACAACAACTAGTTCCTTTGGGACCAGCGCTTTCTGCCTTGGGGGTTCTTGCTGTGTTGCGTGATGTTCAAGCAAGCTCTGGCATTGATGTGGGCAGCTGAGAGCTTGATGGGCCCCTCAATTTAAATCCTTGGAGGGCATCCACTGTCCTTCAAGCTCTAATGGTGCCTCCGTAGCCTGGTGGACAGGAGCAGCAGTGTGTAGCACATGCTTCTTGATTAGGCCGGGGTTCTAGCCCAGTCTAATCAAGGGTCCCCAAATACGGAGGATGCTAAAAGGTCAGGGAATCACCACCGCATATCCCCAGAGCAATATGGCCTTAGTTGCTGATGCTCCTAAAAACCAAACAAACAAGCTCTCATATAAGCCCATAACAATGCCAAGTTGGTGCCTGATTTCCTCGCACTCCTTACATCATGCACACACAAAGACATTCCCCTTGGCAATATCATGTCCCTTTCCTGATGCTCCACAAACATCAAACAAGCAGTGCATTTCAATGGACTGTGATTCAAAGGACAACCGCCCTCCCCCCCCCCTCAGTTCTCCCCTGAGTCACTAGTGTGAGCCTTTTGCTTTGCTGCTCTGGTCTGAGTCATGATTCCTATTTAAGTTCAATAAAATTCCAATACAAAATATAACCCTAAACCTATATCCCAATGCAGTTATAACACTATATATACAAAGGGTACTAGGAAAGTTTTGCAATATGACGCAACAATGAATCACAGGAAGCTGCTTGTTGCTGCATGTTGAGACATGTTCATACGTGCATAGTAGCCGCCGCGCCAAGTCGATGGGCTCAGTTATTCATTAGTAGTGAGAGTGTAAAGTGCTTGCGATGGCATCGTGGTCACGAAATGAGATAAGGACAGTTTTGCGGTATAATTTCGTCTGTGGTTTAACCATAGACCAGTGCTTAGAAGAAATGACTCTTGCACTAGATGATGATTGTCCACATCGTACAACGATATTCAGGTGGTATAGAGAATTCCAAATGGGAAATTTTACTCTGGAGGATTCTGAGAGGCCGGGAAGGCCACGAACGTCAGTTACGGAGGAAAACGTTACTGCTGTGAGGAAAATGCTTGACGAAAACAGGCGAGTGACCTACCAACAGATAGAGGATACTTTGGGCCTAAATGCACCAGCAATTCGTTCGATTCTGCAAGATCATTTGCACGTGAAGAAACTTTGTTCTCTCTGGGTGCCGCATCAACTGACTGAAGAGCAGATGACACGACGTGTGACTTGGTGCCGGGAGATGTTAAAAAAGTTTGATAAGGGACAATCTCGGTATGTGAACAACATCGTGACAGGTGACGAGACTTGGCTGTACTATTACGATCTGCCGACCAAGGCTCAAAACAAAGTTTGGGTCTTTGATGATGACGACACACCCGTAATTGTCAGAAAATCCCGATCTGTAAAGAAGAAAATGATAGCTGTATTTTTCAAATCGAGTGGAATTGTGGAACGTGTCGTTTTGGACACGCAGAAGACAGTCACAGCTAAGTGGTATACTGAAGAATGCCTGCCTAAAGTCATTGGATCTATGAAGAACCTGGCCAAAGTCAAGAATGGACACCTGGTACCCCCATCACGATAATGCTCCAGCTCACCGCGCCAAAGCCTGCACCGAATATTTGACCACGACAGGACTGAAACTTCTCGAGCACCCTCCCTACCGTCCAGACCTTGCTCCCTGCGACTTTGCACTGTTCCCGCATGTGAAAATGAAGCTAAAAGGGAGGCAGTTTTCCAGTGATGAGGACCTTCTACGGGCTTGGGACGAGTGTGCTTTACTCCCTAGTGAAACTTGGCAGAACTGGTTTAAAGATTGGTTTCGGAGGATGGAGAGGTGTATTGAATGTAGAGGAAATTACTTTGAAAAAATTAAATAAACAAAGCTGTATTGCAAAACTTTCCTAGTACCCTTTGTATATGTATTTCGGTATCGAATATCATCTCCGAGTTATGTTATATGACTGTCATCTTATTATGTATTAATTAATGATGTTACGTTTGTAATAACTAGGTCACTATATTTATTTAGTTAAAAAAATACAATTCAATTGACAATGAAATTTAATAAGATTAATAAATTTTACTAATTAACTAATACTACTATACTCGCTATCTAATTTTCCGTTAAACCTTACGCTAGCACACGTATCGTATAACAACTGCCGCAAGTTACGAATGGTTAATCTATGGACACGAGGTATTATTTACTTTCCAAATCGCGCTATCTAAATTCAAAATAAACCACAGAGCTTGACCAGGTCTATAAGCTACTTATAGAAAATAATTTAATCTAACAATTAAGTCAATAAAACGGCTAAGTATAATTAAAAACTTTTCGTTCGCGAAGCTGCAAAACCTGTCCACACATGAATTTGATACCCTTACCGATACTAAGTAATAACCTACAAAATCTCTATCTAAATTCAATTTAAACTAAAGTATTTTTACTAGGAATATAAAACAACTCTAAAAAATAAATTAATATGCCAATTTAAGTCAATAAAAAAGCAAAAACTTCTCTATTTGCTGGAGCCATAAAAACTTCTTTCATTCATTCATTCACAAAACATAACTTTTATCTCATGGAGCTTTGCATTCACAATGGTCATAAGTGTGTGTGTGTGTGTATGTGTGTTTTATGGGGGTTTAAGGGCACATAAGCTGCTGGGGCTATAGTGCACCATAGGATAAAACTAAAACAAAGTTCAGATGTTAACCCCTTCATTTTTTATTACAAGATATTTTAGAATTTATGATAAAGTCCAATTTTTTTTTAGAAAAGAGAAAAATTCATTGATGTTCGCATCCTTGCCAATAATATGTTGTAATGTCATCAGTTCTTGCAGATTTATCAAGGAAAACCTGATTGAATGTCCACACAATTGATAGTGTGGACATTCAATCAGGATATGTATCACTGTTAAATGTGCTGAACAGGGTAGACACTGAGGAGCATTCTCTCCTGTGAGTAGATGTAGGTGAGTCAGATGTGTGTATTATTCATATCTGTGCAAGTGTTGCTTCTCTTCGCACTGTTTTTGCGCTCATTCCTCTTTATCCCAGAATGTGCAGGGATCCAGAAAAACATCACTGATTGATGCCATTGACATTCTTCAAATTTGCAATAGGAAACTTCTGATTTGATTTAACACAGGGTGAACCTTCTAGGAAAAGTTTTGCGTTGCTGTAATTGAGCTGATAGAATCAGTGTATACTATGCATTTTACAGATGACTGGCGATTCAGGTTTTCTAAAACTAATTTCATTGCATGGAGTTCTGCTGAGAAGCTGCTATATTCAGGTGGAAGGGCAGCCAAAATGATTGTAGAAGGAAATACTGCCACTGCTCAGCTGAATGTGATTTCAAGCCATCAGTGTATATTTGGCAAAAAATCAGCATATTTCTGAATATGGTTTTCACAGAGCTGTTTCACATTGAGTCTCAGTAGATCATTCCTTACCCATTTATGAAGATAAGTATCGCAGGTTAATTGAGGAGGGGGAGTCCAAGGTGGTTAAGTGTAGTTCTTTACTTGTTGCTTGTTGGTAATAAGAGCATTCTAACTCTGGGTTAATTCAATAAATCGTAAGCCTGCTGGTTTTATTTTACTGGGTTTATTTCTATAGAGATTTTGCAGTGGTAGATTAAATAGATATGAGTCAATAGGATGCTGACAGCAACTTTGTATTCTGATAGCATACTTAGGCCTGACGTAGCCCAGTGGTCAGGAGCGAGAGTGCAGAGCACGCGTTCCTTGAGTGGACCGGGGTTCAAGCCCGTGACTACTAAATACGATAAATATTTGTATTGACAATTTATTGTAAACTCTACTGACTTGGTTGTCGTGCCGGAGTATAAACAGACAATTTATTTTTTTTTAAGAAGTAGTGTTTTTCTACAGATAGAAAGAGTGGCTCATAAGCTTCAATATATAAACTATGGATTAGAGATTATCATCTCTTGTCCTTTTGCAATTTTTGTTGCTTCAGTACATTTGTAATAATTAATTTACTATTGATAATTGATTTACGATATAGATAAATTTCAATCATAAAAAGAAATTTAAAAGCTTTTACTTTTTACTGTTTAACTATCTATGGCCAGTTCAATATCATAATGTGAAGCTGACTGATATTAGTAGCTTTGTAAAATTGGCATTAAATGAATTTAATGTTAACAAGCAACATTAGCACTGGTATTTTCATCTCACCATGTTTACTGCAAAATATTTGTTTTCCACACATTTTTTTTTTTTTTTTTCTAAGTATGTAATCTTGAACAAATTTGTCAAAGCCTGATTATATATCCACAGAGACATCAGTGTTAGTACAATACTAACAGAAATCAACACTAACTGTCCTAAACACAAGTTCACTCATTTTATTGACAACATACTTTACAACTCTAACACACCTGTTTGTCCTAGCATTAGCTTTCCTTTGATTCAAAACACTACCACCCTCGGCACATCTTTTGAATACCAGAAGCCTCTTTGGCATTTTCAGTCTCACAAAAGGAAACTTTGGATGTCTGCAAACATCAACATTGACATTTATGCAATATTTGGGGGAACTGGTTTCTCTTTAATAATGATTAGTTTCCCCATCCCACAGTCTACTCAACAATACTAGTTGAACCACTTAGAGTTGAATTTGAAAATGTCTGCAATTCTGCCCAGACACGATAAGGGGAAGTATATGATGAGAGCCTTGTCGATCAATTAGGCCCTGGAATGATTGTGCAAGGCTCAAGGGGTAGAACTTTTTTCAGCCTGGTCTGTACTTGTTAACAGGAGAGACTGCTTCTGCAGGGATGGGATACACTTAAATAGAAAGGGTGCAAGAATATTTGCTGATGCTGTCGAGGCAGTGTTAGGTGGGTCGGAAAACTGCTAGCTTGGGGGATAAAAGGACTAACAGTTTAACAGCAGCCGTAGGCAGAGGTGAAGGTGATTCTTGCACAACTTCTATTAGAATAAGTAGCTACCTGGAGCGAGGGGTGTTGGGGGTTTCAGGGACGGATGGCAGTCATCGTGAAATAGGTGGGTATATGGGATGTGTTAGGGTAACTAGGAATAGGTGCATGTATACCTATGCTAGAAGTATAGCAAATAAATTTGATAAATTTCAAGGGTTGGTCAAGACATCAAAGGTGGATATTGTTGGAATAGCAGAGACGTGGTGTCACACAGATATAAGGAATTCAGAACTAAAATTTGGGGAGTACAATGTGTACAGAAAGGATAGACAGGATAGGAAGGGAGGAGGTGTTATGCTGTTAATTAAGAAATACATAAAATCAAAAGTAGTGCACCCAGTTGACACAAGCACTGGGAGATCAAAATTGAGAGGAGTGTGCTATAGGCCTAATGACTCTGATGAGTATAATAAGAAATTGTACAGGGAAATAGAGTGGGCCAGCAAATCAGAGTCTTATAATGGGGGATTTTAACTTCCCAGATATTGACTGGAACTTGTGGTTTGGTCACTCACACACTAGTCAGACTTTTGTGGATTTAATGGATGATTGTTTTCTGCAGCAGCATGTTTGAGAGGCAACCAGAAAGAGTAATACACTTGATCTGGTTATCAGCAGTGATCATTCGTGTATTAAGAATTTGCAGTTAAAGGAACCACTAGGTGGCAGTGATCACATTGTACTGATGTGGGATTTACTTAAAGATTTAATTACCATCAGGAGTAAAGGAATGGGTTTTTGCTTCCGTAAAGGTGAGTACAGTGAGATCAACTGACAATGTTACCAACAGGAAATTCTAAGTGGGAAGCATTCAAGGAATTAATCGTGGATGCTACTAAAAGTTTCATACCTATTATGAAATATTGTTCAAAGGTTTAGGCCTAAATGTTTATCAAATGAACTAATGAGACTCGTAACAGAGAAGAAAACTGCATGGGATGCATATAAATTATCATGCGACTCAGAAGCCTATGGCAGATATAAGCTAGTCTGTAATAAGGTCACAAAGGAGGGTAGGCAGGCAAAGGCAGATTACGGGAAATCCTTGGCAAAAGATGCTAAGAAAAACAGCAAGGATTTCTTTACTTATATAAACTCTAAAAGGAAGGGGATGAATCTCATTGGCCCACTTGACATCAATGGTTCGACTGTTGATGATCCTGCTAAGATAGGAAACAAACTGAATGAGTATTTTGCATCTACATTCACACATGAGGAATTATTAAGGTTTGAAAATGGCAGAAGGTTATCAAATTGTAGCAGCGTAATTAATGATTTTGTAATAACTGAGAGCAAAGTGGAAGAGAAATTGTTGAAGTTAAACATAAGAAAAGCACCTGGGATGGATGGGATCTATCCAATTATATTAAAGGAGGCGGCAAAGCAACTAAGCAAACCCTCAGCCATAATTATGAGAGCATCCTTGGACTCAGGGAAGTTTCCCACAGACTGGAGATGTGCAAATGTATCCCCAATTCACAAAGGGTGACACGAGTAATTACAGACCAGTCAGTTTAACTTCTGTTCCGGGTAAAATAATGGAGTCACTGGTTAAAGATGCATTGCACGATCATCTAGACAAGACTGCAGCAATAATTCAGACACAGCATGGGTTAGTTAAGGAAAGCCTTGTCTGACAAATTTGATTGGTTATTATGATGTGGTTACAAAGAAACTGGATGCAAAAAATAATTTTGATATCATATATTTGGATTTCATGAAAGCTTTTGACACTGTTGTGCATGGAAGACTATTGTACAAATTGGAACAGAATGGTAGTAAGGGTAAGTTTGTACAATGGATAAAAGGATGGTTAAGTGGGAAAAGACAGAGGGTGGTAATCAACGGATGCTGCTCTTCGTGGACTAATGTTACTAGTGGAGTCCCACAGGGTTCGGTGTTGGGTCCACTGTTGTTTTGTATATTTATCAATCTTATTGATGAAGGTATATCAGGCTTAGTGTCAAAGTTTGCAGATGATACAAAGGTTGGCAGGGTTGTTAATGACAGTAATGGCAGTGCAACAGGATCTAGATAATTTCTGCAGATGGGCTAAGAAGTGGCAACAGAAGTTTAACCTTGACAAATGCAAAGTACTACACATGGGTAGAAGTAACCCGAGAGAAAAGTACCAACTGTGTGGTACTACACTTAAGGTGGTAAAAGATCTTCCCAATTCATTTCACTAATATACGTGGTCTCAATTCTAATCTCAACGACATCCATTTTCACTTGCAGTCTGTCAAACCCCATGTACTTTTTCTGAAAGAATCTCAGTTATCGGTTGCTTCAACTACTGCTCATCTCAGATGTCCAAATTATTCGCTGTATGATTCCTTTTGCCTCAAAGGAGGTACTTGTGCATATGTCCGTTCCGATATTCCCTGTCAGAGAATTTGGAATCTCCTCTCTTTGATCTCCTCTGGCTTAAAATCTCTCTACCTCATTGTGTCAAATTCATCTGTTGTCTCTACCATTCTCCCAACTCCACTAATCACTTGGAGCTCTTTGACTTCCTCTCTTTGCAACTTGACTTTCTCCAGTCCAGCTTTCCTACCAGTGAGGTAATTTTCCTAGGTGATTTTAATGTTTACAACTCCAGCTGGCTTCCTTTTCTAGTCACATCGACCCAGCTGGTCGAGATGCTGAGGCTTTTGCAATTACTAATGACCTTGCACAGATTGTTCATTTACCTACAGGAATACCGGACAATCCTAATCATACAGCCAACACTTACTCTTTTTCTCACAAACAACCCTTCTAAGTACATGGTCGAAATGAGAAGTCCTTTAGGCACTTCAGATCACAACTTTGTGATTGTCTCTTCTCCAATGGAGCCTTAATCTCATGGCTATTCCCAACCTCATGTTGTTTGGCATTACAAGAATGCAAAATGGGATGACCTGCGAGATTTCTTTTCTTCTTTTCCTTGGTCGGATTACTGTTTCAAAATTTCTGATGTCAACGTTTGCTCATATCGTGTCAGTGAAATTATTCTTGCAGGAATGGAATCCTTTATCCCACACTCCACTTTAAAATCTCGTCCTTTATCTAAACCTTGGTTTTCCAATAAATGTGCTATGGCTGTTCAAGAGAAGAATGTTGCATATGGTAATTGGCTTGTTTCTAATTCTTCAGTTTCATCTTCTGCCTACACCAAAGCTCGCAACAATTCTAAAGCTGTTATTAATCAGTGGAAACTAGAGTTTGAACAGGCTAAGAGTAGAAAACTTGCTTCTTGCCCTAATGGTAGCCGAGCATTCTGGTTTCTTGCCACAGCTATTGGACGCAACTTTTGCCCATCTCTGCTCCCACCTCTGTCCAAATCAGATGGTTCTGTTGTCACTTGAACCAAGGATAAAGCTGACCTGCTAGCATCCCTTTTTTTTTTTTCCAACTCATGTATTAATGATATTGGTAAAACACCTGCCACCATTCTCAACATGCTCCATTCAATGCCTCCTGTGGTCTTCCATCAAAAGGATGTCAGAAGGATTTTAACGAATCTTGATGGTAAGAAAGCTCCAGGCCCCCATGGTATTTCTCCCCTTGTTCTCAAAACCGGTGCTCCTGAACTTACTCCTATTCTTTGCCACTTTTTTCACTTTCTTATTCCAAAGGTTTTTTCCTTATGCTTGGAAATTTGCTCATACCAAGCCAGTTCCTAAAAAGGGTGACAAATCCCTCCCATCCAATTATCGTCCCATTGCAACTACTTCTACTCTTTCTAAAGTAAGGAGAAATCAATTAACCGCCAACTCTTAAAGTACCTAGAAACCTTCCGTCTGATCAATGATCGCCAGTATGGATTCCATCACTGTCGATCCACTGGTGATATTCTGGCTTATGTTACCCATTTATGGACTAATTCAATGTAAAGGTCCGGTGAAACACAAGTAGTTGCTCTTGACATCTCAAAGGCTTTCTATCGTGTTTGGCCTAAAGGTCTTCTAAACAAGCTTCCATCTTATGGTTTGCCAACTGTTTTTAGTAATTGGTTATCCAGTTTTCTCTCTGATTGCTCACTGAGGGTAACGGTAGACGGCTCTCTCTCTTCTAACTTCTCCACTAATGTCACCCAAGGTTCAGTTCTTTCCCCCACTCTTTTCCTCCTGTATATTAATGACCTTTTCCCATTGACTGGAAATCCTATTCATAGTTTTGCCGATGACAGCACATTGCATTCCACTTTCCATTTTGATAAACCTTGCCCTGCTCAATCAGCTTCAACTTCTCGAAAATCTGCTATCAATTCCTTAAATGCCGATCTTCAGATAATTCTCCAGTGGGGCAAAGACAACCTAGTTGATTTCAACCCTTCTAAAACTCAGTCTTGTCTTATATCTCGCAAAAAGGATTCTTCTGCTCCTATGCTTATCTTTAGTGACACTACGATTTCTAGGCAAAATGATATCTCTTTTGGGGATTACCCTGACCTCTAATCTCTCTTGGTACAAGCACATCAGAAATATTACTTCCTCTGCATCTAAAAAACTTGGTTTTCTCTTTTGCTCTCGGCATTACTTTTCTTCCCAATAGCTGCTCACTCTGTATAAATCGGAAATCTGCCTTGCCATGGAATATTGTTCCCACATCTGGGGCAGTGCCCCCAAAATTTCTCTCAGGCTCCTTGATTCCATTCAGAAGAGGGCAGTTAGGTTAATTAATGATTCATCTCAAACAGAGTCTCTCCACTCGCTGTCTCATAGATGTACTGTTTCTGCTACATGCCTCTTCTACAGATATATCCATGGGCACTGTTCTTCTGAATTGGCTTCTATAATTCCTGCTCTGTCTTTCAAAACAGTCCGAACACGTGTCGCCACCGGCCAACATCCATTTGCCATCAAACTTCAAACTCACAGAACCAACTTTTCATCTTCTTTGTTTATTCATTCAACTGCCGTTTTCTGGAACAACCTTCCTTCATACGTATTTCCTGAAAATTACAGTCTACAGAAGTTCAAGTCCAATGTCAACAAATATCTTCTTTCATCTTCTCAACCTCCAACCCAAGCACGGTACTAATTACTATAGGTTCTAATACCTCTCGTGTTTGGGGTTTACATAAAAAAAAAAAAAAAAAAAAATGAAAAAGTCCTGTGAGTAATTGTGCCATCAGATATGAAGTGTTTTGAGCAATGCAGACAAGCTGCCAGGGCAGGTCATGGGGTTTTGTCAATGATATATGGGAATTTTGCTAGAAGGGAAAAAGAGGTGATTGTCCCTCTGTATAAGGCAATGGTCAGGACACACCTTGAATACTGCGTACAGGTCTGGAGGCCTCATTTTAGGAAGAATGTCGATTTGCTTGAGCATGCACAGAGAAGGGCAACAAGATTGGTGAGGAATGAAGGGATTCTCTTACCAAGAGGGGCTTTAGTTCTGCAAATTGCAGTGGCTGAGACTAGGCACCTGCTCAGTGCTCTGATTGTGGTGTATAAGGCCTTGAATGGGTTGAGCACGCTGAATTCTGATGGGATCCTTCCACTTGTTCAGATTACGAACCTAAGGGGGCATAAATTCAAATTAAGAAAAGACATATGTAGAATAGATGTGCGGAAATTTGCCTTTAGCCAGGAGGTGGTTAATTGCTGGAAGAAACTTCCACCTGTCGTTGTAGTTGATAGGCTGAATAAATTTAAGGAGGAACTGGACAGGCATTTGGAGGGAATGGTGTGATTTTTTTTTTTTTTTTTTGGCTGATGCTGCATAAGCTCATACACTTGCTTTCTTGCATCACATGCCACTACTACTACTACTGCTACTTGCATACAAATGTATTCCATCTCTGAATGTGAAGTTCCTTCTACATAGATATGTGCAGAGGAAACGTTTAAACATTTGAAATAATTCCCCCTCCCAAAAGCTTTACAGACTCTCAAACCTTGAGTTAATCCATTAGGCTTTCAGGATACAATCCCCCTTATCATGCATTGCAAAATGGCTGGCACATATACTCAATGCACCTATCCATTCCACTTTTCTTTAATCAACCAAAATGATGTAAGACACACTAGATACCCTATAAGTCAACCTGAACTCTTACAAAATATATTAAATATGTACACTATTTACATAAACACAACAATGTAAACATTGCTTTTGTTTTTGTCCATACAAACAGCATGGCCGACCGGGCTAGCCGAGTGGGTAAAGTACCTGCCCGGCAACCCAAAGGTCGCGGGTTCGATTCCCGCCTCGGGCTTGGATCAAAGTACTGCAAAAACCTTGTGAGGTGCAATATGGCCACAGAAGCCGATGCGCCAACAACTACACTACGAAATCAAAAAAAAAAAAAAAAAACATAGTTTGAAGTATCATCTCGCTACCAGCAGTGACAATACATTTTTTAAGATACTTGCCACCAGATGTGCACTGGCCATAAGACTTACCAGGGAAACTCCCCGGTGGGGGCAAAGGCTGATAGCCAATGTGATTTTGGCCATAAACACTAGCATAAGGTCGCTTCAAGTTTTCAGTGTTAAGAATTTTTGATCCAGTCCGCCTCTGCTTGCCACTGACAATTTTTACAGCATACCTCTTGGCTTTAAATGGTCCCACAATTCCAAACTCATGAGGAGCCTGGGAATAATGACGTCAATGACACCAGTGGTTCTTAGTACCTTCAAGGTGCCTAATGTTTATTCAGCCATCAAATTAACTTCAAAGATCCTTCAGAGGCTAATCTTTCAGTGAACTTTGGATTAAAAATGTGCAATTTGATTAGAAGTCCTAATATATTAAGAAAAATCGAAGTGTTTAAATAGCTTTGCATGAATAATTTAAAAGTTGTTTTATAATTTTAAATCATGGGTAATTGCTACAGCCTGTATAGATAAGAGATATGTAGCAGCAAAAAACACATTCTTGCAAACTTCAAGTTTTATTATCTATCTGTGAAAACAATATAACTACTATCACACTTGAATGCACATTTAAAAATGCATTCTACATAAGTGACCATGGCAGGCTTGAATGAGAACACTGATTTTTTTTAATGATGGATGTATAACTGCAGAGCTGCATTTAAACATTAAAAAATAAAAGGCAAAATATACTTTTTGAAAATTTAAAAAGATTCCAGGTTAATTTTTATAAGTGATTTTTATAAGGAGATTATTAAGTGATTATTTTTATGGAAATGAACAATTAAGTTAAAGTGCAAGGATTTCAATACAAGCCAATTTAGATAAAACTGTATGTTGAGATCAAAGGATTCCCATATATATATAAAAAAGAAATGGAAAGTTTGGAAAGTTTGCAAGCTGTGAGACGTAAGGTAGGACAAAAAAATTTTATTTACTGCCACTGAAGAACAATTTGGGAACTTAAAGAAGTCTATACGGAATTTGTTCTAAATAGTAGCATATAAACTTTGTTCTAAATAGAAACCTGGAAATATTTTTATTTACTGGGAAAGACAAAGATTTCAGTGCCACTGAAAAGTAAATGCAGCACTGGTCGGGCCAAACCTTGAGTACTGTGTACAGGTCTGGAGGCCTCATTTTAGGAAGGATGTAGAGTTCTAGTGAGTAGAGAGAAGGGCTACCAGATTGTTGATGGGAATGAAGGGATCACCTTATCAAAAAAAGGCAAATTGCAGCATCTGGAGACTAGGCACCTGTGAGGTAATCTTATTGAGGTGTACAAGGCCCTGAATGGTTTGAGCAGGCTCAATACTGACGGGATTCTTCCTCTTGTTCAGAATAATTGCCTGACAGGGCATAAATTCAAATTGAGGAAACAGTTGTCAAATAGATGTATGGAAATTTACCATTAGTCAGCAGGTAGTTGATTGCTAGAACAACTTCGGCTAAGGTAAAGAAAGCCAACACGAGAATGACGAGAAACGTCGGATAAATTATGCGGAAAATTAGTTTCCCGACACCAGAATCCAGCGCTGCTTGCCTCAGTAAACAGACGGTAGATGTTATCGGTCTGGAGCCGAAATCGAGAAGGATATATTGATTGACAGGTAGGCAGGGTAAACGATGAAATGATTGGTGGTGGATGCAACATAGAACAAGTTCTGTGTAGTCATTGGTTGGCATTTTAATGTGTATTTATGAGTACAGAACGGTGCATAATAGTTTTTTAATGAACAGTAAGCAGGTAATAGTAGCAATGAATCTTTTAAATATGGAAGAAATTTGTAAGGAAAATAAAATGTTGGTTGATTCTTTGACGAAAACTAAATTAATAAAAATTTTGTTCTGTTCATTTTTATGTTCTTCATTATGTGTTTTTCTCATTATTAAAAGCAAATTTTTGGAGTTCATGGGTGTTTTTACTATACTGTTGATTTAGGTTTGATTACGAAAAAAAGGAAAAGGTTTTTTTATTTTTTGTTATATTTTTCAACCTGACCTTAAATGGTAGGTTAGGAAATAATAGAAACAGTTTCTTTATATTTAATGACCTAACCTTAAACATTAGGAAATAATATAAAGAAGGAAAGATTCTATATATAATTTGTTTCTATATATTTGTTTGCCTAATTTGTTTCTATATATTTTCAGTACAACTATTGTTTTTTCAGCGGTGTGGTTTGTCCATACGAGTTTTGTTGTTATTTGGTTTTTAGGAGCATTAGCAACTAAGGCCATATTGCTCCGCGAATATGCAGTGGTCATTCCCTGACCTTTCCGCATCCTCCGTATTTGGTGGTGACGGGCTCGAACCCCGGTCTAATCGAGAAGCGTGTGCTATGCACTGCTGCTCCTTCCCACCTGGCTACGGAGGCACCCATACAAGTTTTATTTCTGTTTTATTATTTTTCGCTGCATAAGGACCACCACTATGCAAATCTATTACATCGGCAGTCTGATCTTAGTATCATTCTGTTGTTGCATAGATTTGTTTAGCGTTTGAAATACAGTGATTCCCTGACTATTATTGGCCTTGTGGTCCTCTGTCAAGATGGGGCATAATGGTCAATCTATTTTATTTTATTTCATTAATTGGTCATGTAATGTTAGTCTACGTTTCCACCTTAGTGAGATTTCACATAAATTGGAAATGGGTGCCTTCAGGGGGGAGCACCGCTAAATTTCTTTTAATTGGATTAATTTTCTAAATTATTTTAGGAACGTTGCTTCAACGCTACCCTCTTCTTTATCCCCCACTATATATATATATATATATATTTTTTTTTTTTTTTTTTTTTCTGTTATTGTTATGTTCTTTTATTTGGGTAAGTTCTTTTTCACTCTACCAGTTTGCATTGCTACTGGCAAATATCCTACTTTATAATTTTTTTTTTTTTTTTATGAAAACCTCAAACACGAAAGGTATCAAAACCTATAGTACTTAGTACCGTGCATGGGTTGAAGGAGAAGTATGGGGGGGGGATGCCGGAAACTTTGCTCTAGAGACTAAACCAAGCCTCCAATAAGCGAAGTGGTGGTATTTCACCGGTTGATGAAAGTCATCTACCACCTTAGCTTATTATAAGCAACATGTAGTGGATTGTGCTTTTCTGCTGCAACTGATGTTAGCTTTTCTACTATTTTTCTTATTTATTTTTAATATATATTTTTATTAATTTATATCTCTCTCTCTCTTTAATTTTGTATTAATTGGATTTTAGAATATTGAATTGGAATTAGAATATTGAATATTGGATATAGAATATTTATATATTCACTATATATATATATATATATATATATATATAGTGAATAGCTGTTGAGGTTTTGATTGACATTATGGTACGTCTATCCACACAAGTGACTTTAAAAATAAAAGTACAGCAATAAAAAAATAATATTTTGTTAATAAACAATTTATGTGCTAGTCCACATGATTCTAAAGTAAAAAGGTTAGGTTACCCCCCCTCCACTTTGGGAGGATTCAAGCTCCCATGGGATTCAAGTGGAGGTAAAGTGACCTTTTTTCACCATTATGGAAAGCGTTCATTAGAGCACGTTACCATTAGTGCTTCTGAGTGCTACTAAAATGATACTAACCTGATGTTAGCATGTGTTGTGTTTGCGCACCAATCAGCACATCATTTGCCATGCCTACCTGTCAATGAATATATCGTTCTTGACTTTCCTCCAGACCGATAACACCTACAGTCTGATTACTGAGTGAGCAGCGCTAGAGTGCCGTATTGGGAAACTAATTTTCCGCGTATATTATCCGACGTTTCTCCTCATTCTCGTGTTGCCTTTCTTTACCTTCGGCAAACCTCCATTGTTGTTGTTGTGGAAGTTGATAGCTTAAATAAATTCAAGGAGGAAGTGGACAAACATTCAGAAGGAATGAATGTGTGAAATAGTTTTTTTTTTTTTTTGGCTGATGCTAAATAAGCTTGCTTTCTTGCATCAACATGCCTCTACTACTCATCATCATCAGCCATTTTCAGTCCACTGCAGGATGAAGGCCTCTCCAGCAACTTTCCATTTCCTTCTGTTTTGTGCAATGGCCATCCATTTACTACCCACAAACTCATGACTTTCATCTATCTATCTCCACCGTTGTCTTCCAGGTTTATTTTAGCTCCTCTTGGGTACCATTCTATTATTTTCTTAGTCCATCTGTCATCATGTCTTCAAGTTATGTAATACTGCCCAAGACCATTTAATTCTTTAGTTTTGATAAGAATGTCCTTAATTTGAGTTTGCTGCCTAATCCATGTGTTTCTTTTCTTATCGAACAGTCTGGTTCCCAATATAATTCATTCCATTCTTCGCTGTGTAGTTCTCAGCTTGTCTTCCATTCTTTTGGTGAGTGCCCAAGTTTCACTTCCATAAGTCATGGTGGGGAATATACATTGGTTCATTATTTTACGTTTCAGACAAACCCTGGGATATTGCTCTTCAGTATGTGACTATTTCCTGAATGCTATCCATCCAAAATTTATTCTTCTCTTGACTTCCAGCCATTTATCATTTTTACAGCTAATAACCTATCAGATAAGTATATAACTCCACTTTTCAGTTACTGCACCTTCAATCATTACGTCCCTTTCTGTGACATACATGTTCATCATTACTTTTTTTTTTTTAGCCATATTCATCTTTAGTCCAAAATCCTTTAGTCCAAAAAACAGCTTCGGAGATATTGTATCTCCTTGTTGAAATGCTTTCTCGATTTTAAATTTGCTAATATCTTTGTGCAGTCTGATAAAGGAGGTAGCATTCTCATATATATTTTCTTCAAAATCATAATATACGGGGTATCTATGCCTATATGGAGTATCAATGCCTTGTCTTTCCAGTGCCCGAAACATTGCCTTATGCTGTATGGAGTCAAATGCCTTTTCATAATCCACAAATGCCAGGCATAATGGTGTTTTATATTTATTTGCTTTCTCCATTAGCTGTGATATTACATGAAGGTGATCCACAGTTGAGAATCCTGTCCTAAAGTCAGCTTGCTCTTTCGGTTGATTCTTATCAAGTATTCTTTCTAATCTTTTAGTAATGACCCTTGTGAACAACTTGTAGATGTGGGATAACAAGCTAATTGGTCTATAATTTCCAATTTCTGATTTAGCTCCTTTCTTATGCAGCAAAACTATGATTGCATTATTCCACTCCTTAGGCTTCACACCTTTTCTAATGCATTTTGTGAAGAGTCTTACCAGTTTTTTTGTTTCTTGTCTCTTCCTCCCAATTTTAAGAACTCTACAGTAACTTCATCTTCTCCTCGGGTTTTCTTATTCTTCATTTTCTTCAATGCATGTTCTATCTCATCAGAAAGAAAATCTGGTATATCACACATGTTACTAATTTACGATCCATCTTCCCCACTGCTCGCATCATTCCCTTGCTCTTTGTATAATTCTCTATAGTAGTCTTCTGCTATTTGAATTATGCCTTCTCTGCTATTTATAAGTACCCCATCGCTATTCTTCAGTTTCAGTATCATTTGTCTTTCTGCTCATGGCTGCTGATTTAAGTCCTTTGTTTTTCCTTAATGCTTGTTCTACTTTTCCTGTGTTAAATCTTCTTATGTCCTCTCTGAGTCTCTTTCCAATGGCTTTGCATAACTCAGTTCACTCATTTTTCTCCATGTCTGTTTATCTTGCTCTTCATTTGTCACCTTCGGTTCATCAAGACAAATGTGTCTTAACTAATTTTTTCTTCTTTGGATTTCTTTTTACCTATAGGTTTCTTGGGCTTTATCACTTTCAGAAAGTTGTAATATTCCTCATCGATATCTTGGTCCTGAGCAGAAGTTCAAATTTGTTCTTAAGTTCCAGTATATACTGCTTTTTCTCCTCTTCTGTTATCTCAAAGACCTTCATATTATTTACTTGAGTCAGTTTTTTCCTTTCTTTTCTTACATCTATATCAAGTGTGCATCTTACCATTCTGTGATCACTTCCAACATTTACCTTGTTCAGGACAGTAATCCTTCACGATATATCTTCTGTTAGTGAGGATGAAGTTCATTTCATTAGTTATTAATCCATTTGGACTCTTCCATGTCCACTTCCTGTTCACTCTTTTCTTGAATAACGTATTCATTACCGAAAATCCTGGAGATTCTGCTAAGTCCACAAGTCTCCTCTTTCATTTCTTTCACCAATTCCAAAATTTCCTACAGTTCCCCTTTCTGCAGTTTTGTCTTTTTCCAACCTTAGCATTGAAGTCCCCCATAATGATAGTGTAGTGGGTTTTCTGCTCATCTAGAAGACTTAATTTCAGTGTACACTTTTTTCAACCTCTTCATCATCATGACTTGATGTTGGTGCATAAATCATTATTACCATTAGCTTGTACCTTTTAGAAATCCTGAGTATTAGCCTTGACACCCTTAGTGATGTTCTTCTCAATTCCAAAACGTTGTTGTTTATATCTTTATGAACCAGAAAGCCAACTCCACCTTTGCTCCTTTAACTGTTTCCATTGGTGTTCAGCAGATTTCCACTTGATAAACTTATAAGTAATTCATTTCTTCTTCTTGTTTCAGCCAAACCGATGATATTTCAATTCACATTTTCTAATTCCTTTTCCAGCTCTAATATCCTGTCTTCACCGATGAGTGATCTTATGTTGTAACAGGCCAAGTTCAGTTTCCGTGCATGGCAGTCTGGTTGTATCCAGAGATTCTTAGCACCCTCTGCTTTCACTCTGATCCTCTCGCTGCCATAAGAGGAGGAATAAGAGCCGCTCTGGACTGATGGCCATTTGTTTCGTCGTGCTGTCATGTGCTAGAGGGTTTGGTCATTTCCTCTTCATGCTGACCAGGCATCTTGAAGAGAACCACTCTACACGTTTGTTGCCACCTAAGTGATGTAACAGAGGTTACCATCGAGGTGTGCATGAGTGGATTTTAGGGAGGCAGGCCAACAGGACGTCTACTAAATCTTCTGTAATAGAAAGATATTGGATCCATCAGTGTTTTAGACTGAGTGTCTGATAACACATAGAATACCTTTTCCCCTCTAAGGACCACCTCTACTACAACTACTGCTACTTTACTATTTATTACTTGTCAAACAGATATACTAGAAAATTCAAAAGAAAAGGTTTATTAACACACATACCAACTGATATCATAACACAGCACTGCCCAATCCTTAAATATTAGCCTCATTGAAAAGTACAATTGCCTTGAAATCAGGATGAATTTTCGTAAACTGAGTAGAATGTGCCTATTCACAGATCAGCAGCAATCGAATCATCCTCACTTAGTGTCTGATGAAGCCACTGAAACCTTGCAAAGGTTCCAATAAAATCTACACATCTACATAATCTACAATCTCCAGTGAAATTTTGCACTGGAGATTGTAGAAAGATCTGTTTGGCTAAGCAAAAATTTCCAAACATTGGTGTCATTGTTATTCATCAAATTCTCTGTGAAAGTCCACTACATTCTTTATTCGAAACTGACTCCTTGAATTTCCCCAGAAACTTGCAAACACAAAAATGGGTAATCAGTGGTCATTCTAGATAACATGCATCAAATATATCTGCAACTTCTCTCTGAATTATGACCTTAACATGGAAGAAATACTTCCACATGCACTCATCTTTATTCAGTGTTATCAAGCAAAACTGCAACAAAAGAAAAAATTACTGGAAAGTGAGAGAGGAAGAAAAATCTACATCATCAGGAGTAGTAACTAACTGAATTAGATGGAAGATTGACATTACAGTACCTGAGAAACCCTGTGGAAAACATACTGGGTAAATGCAGCGATCCTGTCATCTGGTAGGAAAGCCCATACAATAGCAAGCAGTACTATTATTAAGAAATCGAACAAGTGGGCAAAACTCACATGTTCAGCCTACAAGTTTAAAAGAAATTGTTAAATTATTGTAAGAAAATCACTACAATTATAAAATGGAGTATGTATTAAGAGGGGGAGTAAAAATATATATAGATTTTTTTTTTTCACAATTTTATTAGAATATTAGTTTATAAAATTGTGAACTTGAATAAAATTGTAAAAATGTATATTGTGATCATGTAATGCTTAATTATACAATGGCATTAGTGGTCGTAAATAGGAAGATTTTATGATAGAAATTATTTAAATTTAAATGTCTCAAAACCAGGTCATACTTAAAAAATTTAAGCTTTTGGTGACCTAATAAATTAGGTTTAGGTCACCATGTTAAGATGTACAGGATGATTCAAAAAGGATTTTACAACTTTGTAAGTGTACAGAAATTTATTCAGGAGACAGAATTTATTGAACTGTCACATTGTAGCAAAAAACATCAAGTTTTACTGATGTAGTGTCATAGTACCTACTTCCGTCACCGTGAGCGGCAGTTGCTTGCATTTCAAAAATGGCTACTTTCACAGGAGCAGAGCGTGCTCAGTGTGGGTGTGTGTGTGTTTTGGTTTGAAGAAATGAAATCTGCGACAACGGTGCCTCCCAGTAGACCTACAATGTACTAATGGCACAAGAATTTTGTTGAGACAGATTGTTCTATTCGACATGACAAATCTCCAGGATGCCGTGTTTCTGATGCTGTCATGGGAAAGGTGAGGGAGAGGTCTGTTTGTAGTCCTGTGAAATCAACGTGACATGAGTCCAATGAGACTGCCGTTCCATAATCGACCATTTGGCGTGTGTTACGAAGATGCTCACACTTGCAGCCATAACAGTTTACCATGGTGCAACAAATTACTCAATCTTCTCGTCAGGAATTCTGTGCAGACATGTTACATTGGATAGAGGAAGACGAGACATTATTGGACAACAATCTTCAGTGATGAGTCAACTTTTCATGTTACTGTTAACACCCACAACTGCAGAATTTGGGCCAGCGAAAACCAGTGTGCACATCTGGAACATGTTCATGACAGCATAAATGTGATGTCTTTTGCACCCTCAGCAAAGTAAAAGTTTACCGACCCTTCTTTTTCCACGGGACAACCATCAACGGTATTGTGTATCTGGATATGTTGGAAAATTTTCTCATTCCACAGTTCGACGAAGATGACCACGAAGGACGTTTTCACTTTCAGCAAGACAGAGTACCTCCTCACTACCTGACGGAGGTAAGGGAATTCCTCAATAACCGTTTCCCAGGTCAGTGGATTGGTTGAGCAGGGCCGTTGGCATGGCCACCTCGTTCCTGAGATTTGACACCTCTAGACTTTTTTCTATGGGGTTTCATTAAAGATCGAGTGTTTGTTCCATCCTTACCTACCAGTCTTGCCAAACTCAAAACTAAAATCACCACCGCAGTTACAGAAATTATGCCGGATAGGTTACATCGCGTTTGGGAGGAAATTGAGTTCAGATGGGATATCTGCTGTATCACCAATAGCAGTCGCATCGAACCAAAATGACTGTTCTAGGTAAAACTTAATGTTTTTTGCTAGAATATTACAGTTTAATAAATTATGTCTCCTGAATAAATTTTACACTTACAAAGTTGAAAAGTCCTTTTTGAATCAACCTGTATAATGACATGGGTATAAAAGATATAGCAATAAAGAAATAGCAATAAAAGGTAAATTTTACAGCTGAGTAAAAGATTTACTGATTTTAAATGGCTAAACACAGTAAACATGTCATTGTCAGACAATATCTGACCGAGTGTATAAGGCTCAGCCAGCTGACTAAAAGCGTTAAAATATAAATTACTTTCGTGTCTAAAATGTGGACACATGGTTACCACGTGTCCACATTACAATGTGGCGAATAGTTAAAACAGTGCCACAGTTCCCACACATAGGAGAGTCATCCACCTGCAGCACAAATGCAAGCGTAAGATGACTGCGTCCTGTGCGGAGACAAACTAGAACAACTTCCTCTCTGCATTTCCTGCACAGAGTAGATTGCCAGTGTCAGAGATGGTGGTTCAGTTGCTTCAACTGAATATGTTGAAGCAACTGAACCACCACTGTCATTCTAATGAAAGCAATTGTCTTTAAAATATACCTTTTATATTAAAGCCCTGCCAGACAACCCTTTGTTGACACCTGTTTTTGAGCCATGACTTACAGCATCCCCTGTTCATATACTCTGACAGGGGATGTTCTAAATGCTCCAGTAGCAATACGGATGGCTTGTTGGTGAACTGGCTCTAGCCACCTAAGTATGCTATTTCTAGCCGATGCATACACTTGGGACTCATAGCCTAATTGGTAATCCTGCACTTTAGTGTTGTGAGTCGCTGTCAGCCCGCAAGTCACCGCCAACTCCAACCTGGTGTGAATCATATTCTGACATGCAGTTCAGACTTGACTGAGCATGTGCAACACTAACTATCACAAGAAAGGCACCCGGGGTGGATGGGATCTATCCAGTTATATTAAA
The DNA here is from genome assembly GCF_048544385.1 of Mastigoproctus giganteus. Classification (NCBI taxonomy): domain Eukaryota; kingdom Metazoa; phylum Arthropoda; class Arachnida; order Uropygi; family Thelyphonidae; genus Mastigoproctus; species Mastigoproctus giganteus. Next base: position 223,303,556 of record NC_143583.1, read on the forward strand.
GGAGGCAGCAAAGGAAGTAAGCAAACCCTTAGCCATATTTATGAGAGCTTCCTTGGACTCAGGGGAGGTACCCATAGACTGGAAATGTGCAAATGTGACCCCAATTCACAAAGGAGGATCAAAGGCTGACACAAGTAATTATAGACCTGTGAGCTTAACTTCTGTTCCAGGAAAATTAATGGAGGCACTGGTTAAAGAAGCACTGCAGGATCATTTAGACAAGACTTCAGTTATAGCTCAGACACAGCATGGTTTTGTTAAGGGGAAGTCTTGCCTGACCAACTTGATTGGATACTATGATGCAGTCACAAAAGAACTGGATGCAGGGAATAACTTTGATATTATATACTTGGATCTTAGAAAGGCTTTTGATACTGTTGCACATGGAAGACTGCTACACAAATTGGAGCAGTGTGACATTGGAGGCAAATTGCTGCTATGGATAAAGGGGTGGTTGAGGGGGAGAAGACAGAGAGTGGTAATCAATGGACACTGCTCATCGTGGACTGATGTTATTAGTGGAGTCCCTCAGGGCTCAGTGTTGGGTCCATTATTGTTTTCTGTATTTATAAATGATATTGATGATGGTATATCGGGCTTAATGTCCAAGTTTGCAGACGATACAAAGGTTGGCAGAGTTGTCAAGGATACTACTGACACTATGCTGCTGCAACAGGATCTGGAAAGGTTGAGCAGATGGGCTGAGAAGTGGCAAATGAAGTTTAACATTGACAAATGTAAAGTACTACACATGGGAAACAGCAACCCCAGAGCAACGTATCAACTCTGTGGTACAACACTGACAGTGGTGGAGAATGAAAGGGACTTGGGGGTGGTTGTGCAGGCAGATATGAAGTTCTCTGAGCAGTGCAGACGGGCTGCAAGAGTAGCTCATGGAGTATTGTCAATGATATACAGGAATTTTTCCAGCAGATATAAGGAGGTGATTATTCCATTGTATAAGGCGATGGTCAGGCCACACCTAGAGTACTGTATACAGGTCTGGAGGCCTCATTTCAAGAAGGATGTAGAGCTGCTGGAACGAGTACAGAGAAGGGCAACAAGATTAGTGAATGGAACAAAGGGGTGCTCTTACGAAGAAAGGCTTAAGTTTTGCAAATTACAGTGTCTGGAGACTAGGCACCAGCGAGGTGATCAGATAGAGGTGTATAAAGCCTTGAATGGTTTAAGCATGCTCAATGCTGATGGGATTCTTCCTCTAGCTCAGAAAAATCACCTGAGAGGGCATAAATTCAAATTGAGGAAGGACAGATGTAGGATAGACATGCGGAAATTTGCCTTTAGCCAGCGGGTGGTTGGTTGGTGGAACAGACTTCCATCCCTTGTGGTGGAGGTTGATAGCCTAAATAAGTTTAAGGCTCAGCTGGACAGGTATTTTGAACGAACAGAGGGGTGAAGTGGAAGTGGTTTTTTTTTTTTTTTTGGCTGATGCTGCATAAGCTTGCTTTCTTGCATCAAATGCCTCTACTAATACTAATATACTGGCAATGTACTATGTATGTGCAGTAATTTTTTTTTTTTTTTTTTTTGTCAGAAAGAATAAAAAAAATTTCCTGACTACATAAGAATTTGATTACAAAAATAAAAGTAGACAGTTATAAAAACGATAAACGGTAATTATTATTAATTTTAATTATTATTTTCAGGTAATATATTCTGTATTGCCTGAAAATAATAATGAGTATATTTTGTAATTATTTGTATACATTTGTAATTTATTACATTTGTGAAAAGGTAAATTAAATAAAAATACATATAGTACTTAATGGTATAGATCCAATAATTTTAACTTTATATATTTTATATACATACACACGTGTACCTTCCCCAATTGATTCAGGATCAGGAGTACTGTGTTATAGAAACATCCAAACATAGGAAAAAATATTACTGCGAGTACGTAGTACATTGACAGTATATAGACTGGCAGATACAGTGAGTGTCGCACATGCTCCGTAACAATTCCCAACACAGACCGGTGGATATAGTGAGTGTCGTGCATGCTCAGTGAAGTCGGAACTGCTCCATCAGAATATTGTATGTGGACCAGCAGCTACAGAGAGTGTTGCACATATTCGGTGACAATTGCCAGCACACAGACTGGCAGATGGAGCAGCAACCAGCAGACAGAGAAAGTGCATGCTCAGCAAGTCGGAACTGCCCGTCAGAATATGATTCACGAAAGGTTGGAGCTTGTGGGCTGACTGTGACTCACAACACTCAAGTGCAGGATTACCGTCTAATTTAGATCGGACAAGTGCACGATATAGTGGAGTAAAGTGGAGCGATCCCCTCCCCATTTATTGCAGGAGACAGCACGTAGGAGGTTCAACCATCTTGTGCACTTTGTCTGCAGTTGACGAATATAGGATAAAAATGTCAACTTCTTGCCAAAAATGAACCCCAAGAATTTTGTCTCGGGTGCTACGGGAATGATGTTTTGTCAGAGTTTAGGTTCTGGTTCAAGGTGAAGGTTCTGTTTGTGAAAAAAGTGTACGCAGTTGGTCTTTGGTGAGAACCTAAAACCATTAGCCATTGCCCAAGAATTAAAGTGGTCAATGGCATACTGCAAATGTCTTTCAATGACCCTCATATTGCATGACGGCAAAAATATGCTAAAGTCATCTACAAAGAAGACACTTTTTACGGTTGGAGGAAGTTGTTCAGTAACAGTTAACTTTGATAGCAAAAAGCGTAGCACTTAGAACTGATCCTTGTGAAACTCATTCTTCTTGGCAAAATGGACGAGAGAAGGTGGATCCCAGATGAACTTGGGAAGACCAGTCCGAAAGGAAGTTTTTTAAAAAGAGGGCAATGACCAAAGTTAAGACAAACGTTATATATGTCTTTTAAAAAAAAAAAAATTTTTTTATGAAAACCCCAAACATGAGGTATTAGAAACTATAGCAAGCCTATAGCATTTGTTGACATTAGACTTGAACTTCTGTAGACTGTAATTTTCAGGAAATACACACGAAGGAAGGTTCCAGAAAACGGCATTTGAATGAATAAACGAGGAAGATTAATTAAAAGTTGGTTCTGTGAGTTTGAAGTTGGACAGTAAATGGATGTTGGCTTGTGGTGGCACGTGTTTGGACTGTTTTGGAAGAGACAGCAAGGATAATAGAAGCCAATTCAGAAGAACAGTGCCCATGGAAGTATCTGTAGAAAAGGCATGCAGTAGAAACAGTACATCTATGAGACAGCGAGCGGAGAGACTGTTAGAGAGCAGTCATTAATTAACCTAACTGCCCTCCTCTGAATGGAATCTAGAAACCTGAAAAAGGTTTTGGAGGCACCGCCCCCAGATGTGGGAACAATATTCCATGGTAGGCCGGATTTGCAATTTGTAGAGTGTGAACAGCTGTTTGGAAGAAAAGTAATGCCGAGAGCGAAAGAGAAAACCAAGTTTTTTAGATGCCGAGGAAGCAATATTTGTAATGTGCTTGTGCCAAGAGAGATTAGAAGTCAGGGTAATCCCCAAAAGAGATATATCAACTTGCCTAAAAATCGAAGTGTTACCAAAGGCAAGCATAGGAGCAGAAGAATCCTTTTTGCGAGATATAAGACTGAGTTTTAGAAGGATTGAAATCAACTAAGTTACCTTTGCCCCACTGGATACCTGGAGATCAGCATTTAACAAAAATTCCATATCTTTTCCAATAAATTTAAGGCCGAACTAGAGACAAACATTTGGAGTGACTGGATGGATGAAATGGGAAGTTATTTTATTTTTTTTTTTGGCTGATGTTTGGCTGATTTTTTTGGCTTATAAGCTTGCTTTCTCGCATCATATGCCTCCACTAATGCTAATACAAGATTTAATAGATTAACAGTAGCCACTGCGATAGGTGAAAGTGATTCTTGCACTGCTTCTATTGGAATGTGCAACAGACTGGAAAACAAGATGCAGGATATTTCAGAGACTGCTGGAAGTCAATGCGGTACAAGTAAACACATGGGTTGTGTTAGGGTAGCTAAGAATAGGAACAGGTGCATGTAGACTTGCATGTACACCAATGCCAGGAGTTTGGTAAATAAATTTGATGAATTCGAGGTATTGCTCAGAACATCAAAGGCAGATATAGCGTTGGCATATCAGAGACGTGGTGTCACACAGATATAAGGAATGCAGAACTAGAATTTGGGGAGTACAATGTGTACAGTAAGGGTAGACAAGTTAGAAAGGGAGGAGCATCTACACTATTAGTTAAGAAACATAAAATCCAAGGAAGTGAAGCCAGTCAACATCGCTGGACAGTGCAGTGTTGAGTCAGTTTAGTGTGACATAAGCATTGGGAGATCAAAATTGAGAGTAGGAGTGTGTTATACGCCTAATGATTCTAATGAGTATAATAAGGAACTGTACAGGGAAATAGAGTGGGCCAGTAAATCAGAGAGTCTTATAATGGGAGATTTCAATTTCCCAGATATTGACTGGAATTTGTGGGTTGGTCACACTAGCAAGGCTTCTGTGGATTTATTGATGATTGTTTTCTACATCAGGATGTTCGGTAGGAAACTAGAGGGAGTAATACTCTTGATCTGATTATCAGTAGTGATTCTTCATGCATTAAGAATCTAAAGATAAAGGAACCACTAGTTGGCAGTGATCACAGTGTGCTGAAGTGGGAATAACTTAAAGAGGTAATTACCATCAGGGGTAAAGGGAAGGGTTTTTGCTTTCGTAAAGGTGACTATGGTGGTCTGAGACAGTATTTAAATTCTATAAGGTGGGACCAACTGATGATGTTAACAACAGCAAATTCAAAAAATTTATCTTGGAAGCTACTAGGCACTACATACCAACTAATGAGACATGTGGCAGAGAAGAAAAATGCATGGGATACATAAAAATTAATGGGTGACATGGAAGCTGATGACAGATATAAGCTGGTCCGTAACCAAGTCACAAAGGAGATTAGGAGAAATCCTTGGCAAAGGATGCAAAGAAAAGCAACAAAGAGTTCTTTAGTTTTGTAAACTCTAGAAGGAAAGGGATGAATCAGATTGGTCAACTGGACATTGATGGTTCAACTGTTGATGATGCATTTAGTTTGTTAGACACTCAGCTGGCTAACAAACTAAATGCATCTACATTTTGCATCTACATTCACCCATAAGGAGTTATTCAGGGAGGGGAATGTCAGAGGTGAGTTAAACTCTGGCAGCGAGTTGGATGATTTTTTTAAAACTGAGAGGGAAGTGGAGGAGAAAATGTTGAAGATAAACATAAAAAAGGCACTGGGATGGATGGGATCTTTCCAGTTATATTAAAGGAGGCAGTAAAGAAAGTAAGCAAACCCTTAGTCATAATTATGAGAACTTCTTAGGACTCAGGGGAGGTACCCATGGACTGGAGATGTGCACATGTGACCCCAATTCACAAAAGAGGATCAAAGGGCAACACAAGTAATTGTAGGCCTGTTAGTTTAGCTTCTGTTCCAGGAAAATTAATGGAGGCACTGGTTAAAGAAGCACTGTAGGATCATCTAGACATGAATTCAGTTATAGCTCGGACACAGCATGATTTTGTTAAGGGAAAGTCTTGCCGGACCAATTTGAGTGGATACTATGATGTGTTCAAAAAGGGACTGGATGGAGGGAATTACTTTGATATCATATATCTGGATCTTAGAAAGCCTTTTGATACTGTTAAACATGAAAGACTGCTGCACAAATTGGAGCAGAGTGGCATTGGAGGCAAATTGCTGCTAGGGATAAAGGGATGGTTGAGTGGGAGAAGACAGCGAGTGGTAATCAACGGACACTGCTCATCATGACCTAATGTTATTAGTAGAATCCCTCAGGGTTCGGTATTGGGTCCACTGTTGTTTTCTATATTTATAAATGATATTGATGATGGTATATCAAGCTTAATGTCCAAGTTTGCAGATGATACGAAGGTTGGCAGGGTTGTTAAGGACACTAATGACAGTACGCTGTCATTAGTGTCCTTAACAACCCTGCCAACCTACAGTTATAATGCTGTAGTATCATTTTCCAGGATCCTGTTGCAGCAGGATCTGGAAAATGATACTACAGCATTATAATGTTGCAGCAGGATCTGGAAAAGTTGAGCAGATGGGCTGAGAGGTGACAAATGAAATTTAACTTTGACAAATATAGCATTAGCATTAGTAGAGGCATTTGATGCAAGAAAGCAAGCTTATGCAGCATCAGCCAAAAAAAAAAAAAAAAAAAAAAAAAAACCCACTTCCACTTCACCCCTCTGTTCGTTCAAAATACCTGTCCAGCTGAGCCTTAAACTTATTTAGGCTATCAACCTCCACCACAAGGGATGGAAGTCTGTTCCACCAACCAACCACCCGCTGGCTAAAGGCAAATTTCCGCACGTCTATCCAACATCTGTATTTCCTCAATTTGAATTTATGCCCTCTCAGGTGATTTTTCTGAGCTAGAGGAAGAATCCCATCAGCATTGAGCATGCTTAAACCATTCAAGGCTTTATACACCTCTATCAGATCACCTCGCTGGTGCCTAGTCTCCAGACACTGTAATTTGCAAAACTTAAACCTTTCTTCGTAAGAGCACCCCTTTGTTCCATTCACTAATCTTGTTGCCCTTCTCTGTACTCGTTCCAGCAGCTCTACATCCTTCTTGAAATGAGGTCTCCAGACCTGTATACAGTACTCCAGGTGTGGCCTGACCATCGCCTTATACAATGGAATAATCACCTCCTTATCCCTGCTGGAAAAATTCCTGTATATCATTGACAATACTCCATGAGCTACTCTTGCAGCCCGTCTGCACTGCTCAGAGAACTTCATATCTGCCTGCACAACCACCCCCAAGTCCCTTTCCTTCTCTACCACTGTCAGTGTGGTACCACAGAGTTGATACGTTGCTCTGGGGTTGCTGTTTCCCATGTGTAGTACTTTACATTTATCAATGTTAAACTTCATTTGCCCCCTCTCAGCCCATCTGCTCAACCTTTCCAGATCCTCTTGCAGCAGCATAGTGTCAGTAGTGCCCTTGACAACCCTGCCAACCTTTGTATCGTCTGCAAACTTGGACATTAAGCCCGATATACCATCATCAATATCATTTATAAATACAGAAAACAATAATGGACCCAACACTGAGCCCTGAGGGACTCCACTAATAACATCAGTCCACGATGAGCAGTGTCCATTGATTACCACTCTCTGTCTTCTCCCCATCAACCACCCCTTTATCCATAGCAGCAATTTGCCTCCAATGTCACACTGCTCCAATTTGTGTAGCAGTCTTCCATGTGCAACAGTATCAAAAGCCTTTCTAAGATTCCAAGTATATAATATCAAAGTTATTCCCTGCATCCAGTTCTTTTGTGACTGCATCATAGTATCCAATCAAGTTGGTCAGGCAAGACTTCCCCTTAACAAAACCATGCTGTGTCTGAGCTATAACTGAAGTCTTGTCTAAATGATCCTGCAGTGCTTCTTTAACCAGTGCCTCCATTAATTTTCCTGGAACAGAAGTTAAGCTCACAGGTCTATAATTACTTGTGTCAGCCTTTGATCCTCCTTTGTGAATTGGGGTCACATTTGCACATTTCCAGTCTATGGGTACCTCCCCTGAGTCCAAGGAAGCTCTCATAATTATGGCTAAGGGTTTGCTTACTTCCTTTGCTGCCTCCTTTAATATAACTGGATAGATCCCATCCACCCCAGGTGCCTTTCTTGTGTTTATCTTCAACAGTTTCTCCTCCACTTTACTCCCAGTTATTTCAAGATTCTGTAGCTTACTGCTAGAGTTGCGTACACCTCTGGCATTCCCCTCGCTGAATAACTCCTCATGTGTGAATGTCGATGCAAAATATTAATTTAGTTTGTTAGCTACCTGAGCAGGATCATCAACATTGACCCATCAATATCAAGTGGACCAATCTGATTCATCCCCTTCCTTCTAGAGTTTACATAAGTAAAGAACTCTTTGCTGTTTTTCTTTGCATCCCTTGCCAAGGATTTCTCGTAATCTGCCTTCGCCTGCCTAACCTCCTTTGTAACTTGGTTGCATATCAACTTGTATCTATCATAGGCTTCTGTGTCATGTGTTAATTTGTATGTATCCCATGCATTTTTCTTCTCTGCCATATGCCTCATTAGTTCATCTGACATCCATTTTGGCCTAAACCTTGAACAATATTTCTTAGTTGGTATGTAAAGCCTAGTAGCTTCCAAGATAAGTTCTTTGAATGCTTCCCATTTTGAATTTGCTGTTGGTAACATCATCAGTTGGTCCCACTGTATAGAATTTAAATACTGTCTCAGTCCATCGTAGTCGCCTTTACGGAAGCAATAACCCTTCCCTTTACCCCTAATGGTAGTTACCTCTTTGAGTAAATCCCACTTCAGCACACTGTGATCACTGCCACCCAGTGGTTCATTTATCTGCAGATTCTTAATGCATGAAGAATCACTGCTGATAATCAAATCAAGAGTATTACTCCCTCTAGTTGCCTCCCGAACATGCTGATGTAGAAAACAATCATCCAATAAATCCACAAAAGCCCTGCTAGTGTGTGAGTAACCAGCCCCCAAATTCCAGTCAATATCTGGGAAATTAAAATCTCCCATTATAAGACTCTCTGATTTACTGGCCCACTCTATTTCCCTGTACAGTTCCTTATTATACTCATCAGAGTCATTAGGCCTATAGCACACTCCTACTCTCAATTTTGATCTCCCAATGTTTATGTCACACCAAACTGACTCCACACTGCACTGTCCAGTGATGTCGACTGGCTTCACTTCCTTGGTTTTTATGTGTTTCTTAACTAATAACATAACCCCTCCTCCCTTCCTATCCTTTCTGTAGACGTTGTACTCCCAAATTGCAGTTCTGCATCCCTTATATCTGTGTGACACCACGTCTCTGATATCCCAACAATATCTGCCTTCGATGTTTTGAGCAATACCTCAAATTCATCAAATTTATTTACTAAACTCCTAGCATTGGTGTACACGCAAGTATACCTGCACCTGTTTCTATTCTTAGCTACCCTAACACAACCCATGTGTTTACTTGTACCGCAATGGCTCCCAGCAGTCTCTGAAATACCATGCATCTTGTTTTTCAGGCTTCTGCTCATTCTAGTAGAAGCAGTGCAAGAATCTCTTTCACCTCTGCCAGTGGCTACTGTCAATCTATTGGTCTTTGTCTCCCCCCAAGCTAGCAGTTTTCCGACCCACCTAACACTGCCTCGATAGCATCAGCAAATATTCTTGCACCCTTTCTATTTAAGTGTATCCCATCCCTGTAGAAGCAATCTCTCCTCTTAACAAGTACAGTCCAGGCTGAAAAAAATTCTACCCCTTGAGCCTTGCACAATCTTTCCAGGGCCGAATTGATCGACAAGGCTCTCATCATATACTCCCTCCTATCGTGTATAAAGTACTACATATGGGAAGCAGCAAACCCAGAGTGACGTATCAACTCTGTGGTACTACACTGACAGTGGTAGAGAATGAAAAGGACCTGGGGATAATTGTGCAGGCAGATATGAAGTTTTCTGAGCAGTGCAGTCGGTCTGCAAGAGTAGCTCATAGTGTCTTGTCAATGATATACAGGAATTTTTCTAGCAGGAATAAGGATGTGATTATCCCTTATATAAGGCAATGGTCAGGTCACACCTGAGTACTGTTTACAGGTCTGGAGGCCTCATTTCAAGAAGGATGTAGAGCTGTTGGAATGAGTAAAGATTAGGGCAACAAGATTAGTGAATGGAACAAAGGTTTGCTCTTATGAAGAAAGGCTTAAATTTTGCAAATTACAGTGTCTGGAGACTAAGCACCTGCGAGGTGATCTGATTGAGGTGTATAAAGAATTGAATGGTTTGAGCATTGCCAATGCTGATAAAATTCTCCCTCTTGCTCAGAATAATCATTTGAGAGGGCATAAATTCAAATTGAGGAAAGACAGATATAGGATAGATGTACCGAAGTTTGCCTTTAGCCAGCGGGTGGTTGGTTACTGGAGCAGACTTCCATCCTTTGTTGTGGAAGTTGATAACCTAAATAAATTTAAGGCTGATCTGGATAGGTACTTGGAACGAACGGAGGGGTGAAATGGGAGCGTGTTTTTTTTTTTTTTTTTTTTCGGGTGATGCTGCATAAGCTTGCTTTCTTGCATCATATGCCTCTACTAATGCTAATATCTGTGAAACATTATGCATGAGGGTAAAGTGGTTTCAGACCAGTATCGATATAGGTTAGCTAAGACACAGGTACCTGGGCTACTCATAGGGGTACCTTTGGTTTGTAGGTATGCAGATTTGACCTCAAAAACGTAGTTATTGGAAAAGCACAGAGGAATGAGATTGTTCCAATAAAATGAATTACAACCAATAGTTTGTTTGAAGTTGTAAATTTTATTCAAGCCTAATTTTAAGTAAGTTAGGTCTATACTGGTAAACAGACTGTTAAAGTCAAAAGTTTGAAAAAGAGAGATTAGATTAGATTAGATTATGATTTTATTGGTGCATTAGCATCTAAGGCTATTATGCGCCAGGAGAAAAAAAAAAAAAAAATGTTGCCAGTATTTACTGGCACTAATAACTGGTATATTATAATTAATTATTCTACTATCGCAGTATGTTTAAGGTTTAAGCAACCTTGATAGGTTTAAGCAACCTTTGTAAAGTTTTGCCAGGTTTATGGGTGTAACTATACTTTCAGGAAGTGAGGAACCTGAAACTTCATACCTAAGTTCCACTTTGTGGAACTTAGGTATGAAGTAAACATAAGGAAATTTGTAATTATTAAAGTTGATTTTCAGTTTCTTACTGAAAGCAATTGTTTGTTTTATTTGGTTTTTAGGAGCATTAGCAACTAAGGCCATATTGCTCCGGGAAATGCGGTGGTCATTCCTTGACCTTTCCGCATCCTCCGTATTTGGTGGTGACGGGCTCAAACCCCAGTCTAATCAAGAAGCTTGTGCTACGCACTGCTGCTCCTTCCCACCTGACTACGGAGGCACCCTGAAAGCAATTAACTTCTTCATAATAATACTGCCATTGTTAGTGATGGCCTTGGAATTTAGTTCTGCATTTAACGTATGAAAATAAAAGGTTTTACAGATTATGGCATAGTTGCAGGAGTCTTTATCAACAGGGGTGATGATAAAATGTTTGTGTAGGTCTGCCAGTTGTTGTTTTAATGTGAAAAAATGGAACTTTAATCCTGCAGATGTTTGTACTAGTGGAAATGGTGACTTATAATGCTGTAGTATCATAACTAGTACTGAATTAATCCATAGTTGGAATGCTTCAATCGGGATGTTGTGATTATAAGAAAGCTAAAAACAGAAGTTAAGCAGATCATGGAACAACTGTTTTTTTTTGGTAAGTTTAAAGCTGATATTAAAGTAAAGTCTATATTTGAAGCCAAACATGATGCTTCTGAGTTCCTGGTTAGGTGTAATATCTAAATTACCTCTTATAATATGATCATAATGAGCATCAACACAAGGTTGGTAATTGGCCCAATTGCAAATACATCTATTGGAAACTGGTTCAAGATTAAATTTATCCATGTTAGTTGCTAGTTGTTTGTAATTACAGAGTCCAAAACATTTAGAATATCTGAATCTGGATATAATGTTCAAATTTTGGCAGTTAGAAGTAGGTCAGTAGATTTATTTAGGCAACTATAAATGTTGAAATTGTCCAGGCAAGTATTATATCTAAATATGATGGTAGTATTATTATCTTGGCTAGTTAGACTGATGTTGAATTTTAATTTAAATTTACAGATATCTGTTATAAGATCAATCAAGTGTTTAGATGTGAAATTAAAGGTGAGGATGAACCTGTAAAGAGCCCTTAGGATGCCATTTTTAGTGCAAAACAGTAGATAATGAATTTTTTGTATACTTAATTAACTGTCGTCCCATTCAGTGATTGTCTGTTTAAAGTCACCCAGATTGTAGTTATGCATGGTAATTGATCGAACTTTTGGGTTTGTATTTCCTATAAGGTCTGGATATATCAAGGCCTTTGGCAACTTGAAATTTGTCATATATGCAAATATCTGTAATATTATTTGTGATGATTTTATGATTTAACTGATTATTAAGTCCACATGGATAGATAGTTTTTAACTTAAGCATGAATAATTCTTCTTTGTTTATTTCGGGCGTTTAGTTCAGGTACTTGTGCTAGGATGGAAATATAAATGTTGGTAAAGCAGTGTGTTGGTTGGTTGATATGTTGTTTAATGGCACAAGAGATACTAAGGCCATATTGTGCCTGATTGTATTCCATAGCACAATTACCAGATAAAATCCATTAAATAATCCTATCTGCTTCAAGAAAACAAAGAACTCTGCTAGATTTGCATCATCTCCAATCAGATGAGGTAATGTTAAAGGTACTTGAGGTGTGAAAATTGAGTTTCGATAATTATTATAATGGTTCCAATTTATTAGAATACGCTAAACCGTAAATGTACTGACAATATGTACAAATAGACAGATCTTCCCACACGAGTAGATAAATATGGGTTATATGTGTGTGTCCAATACATGTCCTAGCCAGGATCACCTCCTCTTGCCTATTTAATCCATGCTTCATGCCCACAACTTAGGTTTCTGTTTAAATTGCAACAGCTTATTGCTGCCCTGAGCCTGCCATATTTGCAACCATTGCTCTTCACATATTTCTCTGGGGTTACTTCTACCCATATGCAGTAGTTTGAATTTGTCAATGTCAATGCCACTTCTCAGCCCATCTTCCCAAATTTTTTAGATCCTGTTGCAGTAGCACACTGTCATTACTGTCATTAACAACCCTGCTAACCTTTGTATCATCTGAAAACTTCACCACTAAGCCTGATATACCTTCATCAATATCATTGATAAATATACAAAACAACAGTGGACCCATCACCGAACCCTGTGGGACTCCACTAATAACATTAGTCCACGAAGAGCAGCGCCCATTACCACCCACTATCTTCTCCCACTCAATATCGGGTATGTTGTATATGTTGCTAGTTTGTGATCCATTTTCCGCACTGCTGGCGTCATTCCTTCACTCCTTGTACAATTATCTCTAGTAGTCCTGCTATTTGAATTATGCCTTCTCTGTTTATAAGTATACCTTCACTATTCTTCATATTCAGTATCAGTTGTCTTTTTGTATTACTGCTCGTGACTGCTCATTTAAGTCCTTTGTTTTCCCTTAATGCTTGTTCTGCTCTTCTTGTGTTAAATCTTTTTATGTCCTCTCTGAGTCTCTTTCTAATGACTTTGCATAACTCAGTATAATCAATTTTTCCTTGTCATTGTTTATCTTGCTCTTTGTTTGTCATCTACGGCTCATCATAAGTGTTTCTTGACTAATTTTTTCTTCTTTGGATTTCTTTTTACCTATAAGTTTCTTGGGCTTTATCACTTTCAGAAAGTTGTATTACTTGTCAATATCTTGGTCCTGAAAGGTCTCAAGAAGCTCAAACTTGTTCCCCAGTTCCAGAACCTGATACTTTTTCTCATCTTCTGTTACCTGAAAGACTTTCATATTATATACTCGAGACAGTTTTTTTTTCCTTTCTTTTCTTATATCTATATTAAGTGTGCATCTTAACATTCTGTGATCACTTCCAACATTTACTTTGTTCAGGGTGGTAATACTGTATATATCTGAAATTCACAATATATCTTCTGTTAGTGAGTATGAAGTCAATTTCATTAGTTGTTAAACCATTTATGCTCTTCCATGTCTACTTTCTGTTCACATTTTTTTGAAAAAAAGTATTCATTACTGACAATCCTTGAGATTCTGCAAATTCCACAAATCTTGCTTTCACCTCTTTCATTTCTTTCACGAATTCCAAAATTTCCTATAGTTCCCCTTTCTGAACTGTTTTGTCTTTTTCCAACCTTAGCATTGGAGTCCCCCATAATGATGGTCCCCCATGATGGTGTAGTGAGTTTTCTGTTCATCTAGGTCTCTCGATTTCGGTGTACATTTCTTCAAGCTCTTCGTCATCATCATGGCTCGATGTTGGGGCATATATTATTATAACCTCTAGTTTGTACCTCTTAGAAATCAGAAGTAGAGCTTATACTTTATTCTCAGCATATACGTTTCATTTGATATCAAACATAGGATGTTATTTAGACACGATAGGAGGGAGTATATGATGAGAGCCTCGTCGATCAATTCAGCCCTAGAAAGATTGTGCAAGGCTCAAGGGGTAGAATTTTTTTCAGCCTGGACTGTACTTGTTAACAGTAGAGACTGCTCCTACAGGGATGGGATACACTTAAATAGAAAGGGTGCAAGAATATTTGCTGATGCTATCGAGGCAGTGTTAGGTGGGTCGGAAAACTGCTAGTTTGGGTGGGGATAGAAAGACTAATAGATTAACAGTAGCCACTGGCAGAGGTGAAAGTGATTCTTGCACTGCTTCTATTGGAATGAGCAGAAGCCTGAAAAATAAGATGCAGGATATTTCAGAGACTGCTGGGAGTCATTGCGGTAAAAGTAAACACATGGATTGTGTTAGGGTAACTAAGAATAGAAACAGGTACATGTATACTTGCGTGTACACCAATGCTAGGAGTTTGGTAAATAAATTTGATGAATTTGAGGTATTGCTCAAAGCATCAAAGGCAGATATTGTTGGGATATCAGAGACGTGGTGTCACACAGATATAAGGAATGCAGAACTGGAATTTGGGGAGTACAACGTCTACAGAAAGGATAGACAGGGTAGGAAGAGAGGAGGGGGTTTACGCTATTAATTAAGAAACACATAAAATGCAAGGAAGTGAAGCCAGTCAACATCGCTGGACAGTGCAGTGTCGAGTCAGTTTGGTGTGACATAAGCACTGGGAGATCAAAATTGAGAGTAGGAGTGCGCTATAGGCCTAATGACTCTGATGAGTATAATAAGAAACTGTACAGCGAAATAGAGTGGGCAAGTACATCAGAGAGTCCTATAACGGATGATTTTAATTTCCCAGATATAGACTGGAATTTGTGGGTTGGTCACTCACACACTAGCAAGGCTTTTGTGGATTTATTGGATAATTGTTTTCTACATCAGCATGTTCGGGGGGCAACTAGAGGGAGTAATACTCTTGATTTGATTATCAGTAGTGATTTCTCATACATTAAGAATCTGCAGATAAAGGAACCACTAGGTGGCAGTGATCACAGTGTGCTGAAGTGGGATTTACTCAAAGAGTAACTAACATCAGGGGTAAAGGGAAGGGTTATTGCTTCCGTAAAGGCGACTACAATTGGTCTGAGACAGTATTTAAATTCTATACGGTGGGACCAACTGAAGATATTACCAACAGCAAATTCAAAATGTGAAGCATTCAAAGAACTTATCTTGGAAGCTACTAGGCTTTACATACCAACTAAGAAATACTGTTCAAGGTTTAGGCCTAAATGGATGAACTAATGAGACATATGAACTAATGAGTCAGATGAACTAATGATACATATGATAGAGAAGAAAAATGCATGGGATACATATAAATTAACACGTGACACAGAAGCCTATGATAGATACAAGTTGATCTGTAACCAAGTTACAAAGAAGGTTAGGCAAGCAAAGGCAGATTACAAGAAATCTTTGGAAACAGCAAAGAGTTCTTTACTTATGTAAACTCTAGAAGGAAGGGGATGAATCACATTGGTCCATTTGATATCGATGGGTCAACTGTTGATGACCCTGCTCAGGTAGCTAACAAACTAAATGAATATTTTGCATCGACATTCACACATGAGGAGGTATTCAGCAAGGGGAATGCCAAAGGTGTATTCAACTCTGGCAGTAAGCTAGAGAATCTTGTAATAACTGAGAGTAAAGTGGAGGAGAAATTGTTGAAGATAAACACAAGAAAGGCACTGGGGTGGATGGGATCTATCCAGTTATATTAAAGGAGGCAGCAAAGGAAGTAAGCAAACCATAACCATAATTATGAGAGCTTCCTTGGACTCAGGGGAGGTACCACAGACTGGAGATGTGCAAATGTGACCCCAATTCACAAAGGAGGATCAAAGGCCGACACAAGTAATTATAGACCTGTGAGTTTAACTTCTGTTCCAGGAAAATTAATGGAGGCACTGGTTAAAGAAGCACTGCAGAATCATCTAGACAAGACTTCAGTTATAGCTCGGACACAGCATGGTTTTGTTAAGGGGAAGTTTTGCCTGACAAATTTGATTGGATACTATGATGTAGTTACAAAACAACTGGATGCAGGGAATAACTTTGATATTATATACCTTGATCTTAGAAAGGCTTTTGATACTGCTGCACACGGAAGACTGCTGCACAAATTGGAGCAGTGTGGCATTGGAGGCAAATTGCTGCTATGGATAAAGGGGTGGTTGAGGGAAGAAGACGGAGAGTGGTAATCAATGGACACTGCTCATCGTGGACTAATGTTATTAGTGGAGTCCCTCAGGGTTCAGTGTTGGGTCCATTATTGTTTTTTGTATTTATAAATGATATTGATGATGGTATATCAAGCTTAGTGTCCAAGTTTGCAGACGATACATAGGTTGGCAGGGTTGTCAAGGACACTACTGACACTATGCTGCTGCTGCAGCAGGATCTGGAAAGGTTGAGCAGATGGGCTAAGAGGTGGCAAATGAAGTTTAATATTGACAAATGTAAAATGCTACATATGGGAAACAGCAACACCAGTATCAACTCTGTGGTACTACACTGACTGTGGTAGAGAATGAAAAGGACCTGGGGGTAATTGTTCAGGCAGATATGAAGTTCTCTGAGCAGTGCAGACGGGCTGCAAGAGTAGCTAATGGTGTCTTGTCAATGATATACAGGAATTTTTCTAGCAGGGATAAGGAGGTGATTATTCCCTTGTATAAGGTAATGGTAAGGCCTCACCTTGAGTACTGTATACAGGTCTGGAGGCCTCATTTCAAGTTGGGATGTAGGGCTGCTGGAACGAGTACAGAGAAGGGCAACAAGATTAGTGAATGGAACAAAGGGGTACTCTTACGAAGAAAGGCTTAAGTTTTGCAAATTACAGTGTCTGGAGACTAGGCACCAGCGAGGTGATCTGATAGAGGTGTATAAAGCCTTGAATGGTTTGTGCATGTCCAATGCTGATGGGATTCTTCCTCTTGCTCAGAATAATCACCTGAGAGGGCATAAATTCAAATTGAGAAAAGACAGATGTAGGATAGACGTGCAGAAATTTGCCTTTAGCCAGTGGGTAGTTGGTTGGTGGAACAGACTTCCACCCCTTGTCGTAGAAGTTGATAGCCTAAATGAATTTAAGGCTCAGCTGGACAGGTATTTCGAACGAACAGAGTGGTGAAGTGGAAGTGGGTTTTTTTTTTTTTTTTTTTGGCTGATGTTGCATAAGCTTGCTTTCTTGCATCATATGCCTCTACTAATGCTAATGCTAAACTGCAATGTATCTAAATTTCTTTGTAAAATAGCACCGATTGATGTACCGATGTTGTAGTTGAAGCGACATATGTCGCTTCAACCACACGGTGTAACGAAATGTAATGAAAATGCGAGACGAAAAAAGAAATCGTTGACAAATATTTGTATTGTTGAAATCATACTTACTGGAGTAGTAACTTCCAGAAGCACAATTGTGACATCATACTATTCAAAAATTGTAAAAAGTTAAAACTGCAGACACTGTCGTATCCAGTTATCATCGTAAGGCGAGGCATGGCAACCAGGTTTTCAAGTTTTTTTTTTTTTGATAGACCTAGGAACGTTTTACACATTCACTTATATGCATGGTTAAGGGTGTTATATTTAAGGTGTGTTATATTTAAGGTTATATGCACGGTTAAGGGTGTAATAAGCCACATTTGTCCACTCCCCTAAATCCACCCCTGACTCAAGATATCATACCGGTCATGAAAAATGTGTCACGCTCTCTAATCACACTACTAGTAGTGAGAGCATGGGAAGCGCCTCTGGTGGAAGTAGCAGATGACGTTACTTCCATGACCAATCAAATTTAATTGGTAGAAAGTTGGAAAAACTGCAAGCCCTTTGTTAAAATATTCACAGCTCACCACTGGGCGTATTCACTCTCTTACAGCCTGATCCAGGTCTTCCCTTCACATCACCAGTTTCACGCTTTAATTTCAGCACCTGGGATACTGTTGACTTGTGGCAGCCTATTTTATCAGTGATAGCCCGCACAGAAAGCCCTTCCTTGGACAGAGTAACAGCTACACTTTTTTTTCTTGGTGTCAACTGAACATATGGAGCCATGCTTACACCTCTGCAAAACAGGATACTAATTAGCATGTATACCCTTTCAACACCATATTTATAGAAACGGATAATGCAATACCTGACAATTACTGTCTAATGCAATAGAAGCATTATCTAATGCAATACCTTTGCTTTGCAACAACAAAATTACTGTAATCAAACAATAACTTATATGTTTCACTACAAATGTTACTTTTTTTAAGGTGATGCAGTTTTTTGTCCACCACTGTAAATCATTACTGATTCATTTAATAAAAATTCTAGTAAATATTACAGGTTCCAGCAAAAATAGAGTCACTGATTAAAGAAATAATGCAAGACCATTTGGACAGGAATGCAATTACACTGCACTCAGAGCATGGATTTGCTAAGAGGCAGTCTTGTTTAACCAATCTGACAGCCCACTGTGGTGCAGTAATGTGACCAAGGAACTGGGTGCAAAAAACAATTTTCATACCATATACTTGGATCTTAGGAAGGCTTTTGCAACTATTGCACATAAAAGACCGCTGTACAAACAGGAGCAATGTTGGCATTAAGGACAAGCTGCTGCTATGGATAAAGGGATGGTTAAGTAGAAGAAAACAGAATGGATATAAATGGGCATCACTCTCTGTAGACCAATGTTATTAGTGGAGCCCCAGGGTTCAGTACTGGGACCATCATCATTTTCAGTACTTATCACAGATACTGACGAAGATACATCAGGCTTAATGTCCAAGCTTCCAGTTGATACAAAGGTTAGCAAGGTGGTTAATGACAATGACAGTATATGCCGCAACAAAATCTATAAAAATTAGATTGATGCACTAAGAAATGGCAGTTGAAATCCAACACTGACAACTGCATATGGGTAAAATCAATTCCAGAGTAACTTTTCAACTGTGTGGTACTACTACTAATATGATGACTTAAGGCAAATTTCCACACATCTACTCCACAACCCTCCTCAACTTAAAATATGCCCCTTATATGTGTAGTCTCAACAAAAGGAAGAATGCCATTCACATTCAGCCTAGTCAAACCATTCAAGGCCCAAAATACCCCAATCAGATCTCCCTGCAGGTGCCTAGTCTACACACTACAATTTACAGAACAGAAGCCTTTCTAATATAAGAGTATCCTTTCACCAATCTGGTTGTCCCTCTCTGCACCCACTCCAGCAGATCCACATCCCTCCCAAAATGAGGCTATATACAATAGGATAATTGCCTCCTTATCCCTGCTAGCCGTCCTGGCAGCCTGTCTGCATCCCTCAGAGAACCCCACATCCAACCACACAACTAACCCCAGGTCCCTTTCGTTTTCAGTAGTGGAAAATGAGGGTAAATTGTGCAGTATAATACCACAAGTTGGCACGTTACTCCGGAGCCATTTCTGCCACCCATATGGCACCCTGCATTTATCAATGTTCAACTTCAACCGCCACTTCCCAGCTCCCCCACCAGATCACACTACAACAGCACACTGCCACTACTGCCACCAACCACACTGCCAACCCCCGCATCATCTGCAAAATCTGACATTATGCCTGATTGCCCTCATCAATATCCTTGACAAACACAGAAAACAATGGGCCCAACACCAAACCCTAGTGAGACACCACCAATCCACGAAGTGCAATAACCACCAATCACCCATCTGTTCTCTCCAACCCAACCATCCCCCCCTCCACAGCAGCAACCCGCCCTGAAGGCCACACTGCCCCAAATTGTATAGAAATCTTTTAGACTGGCTGGAGCATTAAAAGCTTGGCTGGTTATTTTGGCCGCTGCTTTATAAGCTTGTTTCCGGTCATCATATGCCAATAATAATAAAATTATACTGTGGTATTACTATATAGTTCATTGTTCATTATTGATATATTCCCTGATGCATATTTCTCAATGGGTGCTCCTAATCAGGACTAACAGTAATCAAATTGCACATCTCATGCAATTAAAACCAAACATTTCCCCAACATTAGCATTAGTAGAGGCATTTGATGCAAGAAAGCAAGCTTAGGCAGAATCAGCCAAAAAAAAAAAAAAACCCACTTCCACTTCACCACTCTGTTCGTTCAAAATACCTGTCCAGCTGAGCCTTAAACCTAATTAGGCTATCAACCTCCACGACAAGGGATGGAAGTCTGTTCCACCAACCAACCAACCACCCGCTGGCTAAAGGCAAATTTCCGCACGTCTATCCTACATCTGTCTTTCCTCAATTTGAATTTATGCCCTCTCAGGTGATTATTCTGAGCTAGAGGAAGGATCCCATCAGCATTGAGCATGCTCAAACCATTCAAGGCTTTATACAACTCTATCAGATCACCACACTGGTGCCTAGTCTCCACACACTGTAATTTGCAAAACTTAAGCCTTTCTTCGTAAGAGCACCCCTTTGTTCCATTCACTAATCTTGTTGCCCTTCTCTGTACTCGTTCCAGTAGCTCTACATCCTTCTTGAAATGAGGCCTCCAGACTTGTATACAGTACTCTAGGTGTGGCCTGACCATTGCCTTATACAAGGGAATAATCACCTCCTTATCCCTGCTGGAAAAATTCCTGTATATCATTGACAATACTCCATGAGCTACTATTGCAGCCCGTCTGCACTGCTCAGAGAACTTCATATCTGCCTGCACAACCACCCCCAAGTCCCTTTCATTCTCTACCACTGTCAGTGTAGTACCACACAGTTGATACGTTGCTCTGGGGTTGCTGTTTCCCATGTGTAGTACTTTACATTTGTCAATGTTAAACTTCATTTGCCACCTCTCAGCCCATCTGCTCAACCTTTCCAGATCCTGTTGCAGCAGCATAGTGTCAGTAGTGTCCTTGACAACCCTGCCAACCTTTGTATCGTCTGCAAACTTGGACATTAAACTTGATATACCAACATCAATATCATTTATAAATAGAGAAAACAATAATGGACCCAACACTGAGCCCTAAGGGACTCTACTAATAACATTAGTCCACGATGAGCAGTGTCCATTGATTACCACTCTCTGTCTTCTCACCCCCTCAACCACCCCTTTATCCATAGCAGCAATTTGCCTCCAATGTCACACTGCTCCAATTTGTGTAGCAGTCTTCCATGTGCAACAGTATCAAAAGCCTTTCTAAGATCCAAATATATAATATCAAAGCTATTCCCTGCATCCAGTTCTTTTGTGACTGCATCATAGTATCCAATCAAATTGGTCAGGCAAGACTTCCCCTTAACAAAACCATGCTGTGTCTGAGCTATAACTGAAGTCTTGTCTAAATGATCCTGCAGTGCTTCTTTAACCAGTGCCTCCATTAATTTTCCTAGAACAGAAGTTAAGCTCACAGGTCTATAATTACTTGTGTCAGCCTTTGATCCTCCTTTGTGAATTGGGGTCACATTTGCACATTTCCAGTCTATGGGTACCTCCCCTGAGTCCAAGGAAGCTCTCATAATTATGGCTAAGGGTTTGCTTACTTCCTTTGCTGCCTCCTTTAATATAACAGGATAGATCCCATCCACCCCGGGTGCCTTTCTTGTGTTTATCTTCAACAACCTCTCCTCCACCTTACTCTCAGTTATTTCAAGATTCTGTAGCTTACTGCTAGAGTTGAATACACCTTAGGCATTCCCCTCGCTGAATAACTCCTCATGTGTGAATGTCGATGCAAAATATTCATTTAGTTTGTTAGCTACCTGAGCAGGATCATCAACAGTTGACCCATCAATATCAAGTGGACCAATCTGATTCATCCCCTTCCTTCTAGAGTTTACATAAGTAAAGAACTCTTTGCTGTTTTTCTTTGCATCCCTTGCCAAGGATTTCTCGTAATCTGCCTTCGCCTGCCTAACCTCCTTTGTAACTTGGTTGCATATCAACTTGTATCTATCATAGGCTTCTGGTCATATGTTAATTTGTAAGTAACCCATGCATTTTTCTTCTCTGCCATATGCCTCATTAGTTCATCTGACATCCATTTTGGCCTAAACCTTGAACAATATTTCTTAGTTGGTATGTGAAGCCTAGTAGCTTCCAAGATAACAATATTTCTTAGTTGGTATGTAAAGCCTAGTAGCTTCCCATTTTGAATTTGCTGTTGGTAACATCATCAGTCGGTTCCACCGTATAGAATTTAAATACTGTCTTAGATCACCATAGTCGCCTTTACGAAAGCAATAACCCTTCCCTTTACCTCTAATGGTAGTTACCTCTTTGAGTAAATCCCACTTCAGCACACTGTGATCACTGCCACCTAGTGGTTCATTTATCTGCAGATTCTTAATGCATGAAGAATCATTGCTGATAATCAAATCAAGAGTATTACTCCCTCTCGTTGCCTCCCAAACATGCTGATGTAGAAAACAATCATCCAATAAATCCACAAAAGCCCTGCTAGTGTGTGAGTGACCAGCCCCAAAATTCCAGTCAATATCTGGGAAATTAAAATCTCCCATTATAAGACTCTCTGATTTACTGGCCCACTCTATTTCCCTGTACAGTTTCTTATTATACACATCAGAGTCATTAGGCCTATAGCACACTCCTACTCTCAATTTTGATCTCCCAATGCTTATGTCACATTAAACTGACTCGACACTGCACTGTCCAGCGATGTCGACTGGCTTCACTTCCTTGGTTTTTATGTGTTTCTTAACTAATAGCATAACCCCCCCCCCTTCCTATCCTGTCTATCCTTTCTGTAGACGTTGTACTCTCCAAATTCCAGTTCTGCATCCCTTATATCTGTGTGACACCACGTCTCTGATATCCCAACAATATCTGCCTTTGATGTTTTGAGCAATACCTCAAATTCATCAAATTTATTTACTAAACTCCTAGCATTGGTGTACACGCATGTATACCTGCACCTGTTTCTATTCTTAGCTACCCTAACACAACCCATGTGTTTACTTGTACCGCAATGGCTCCCAGCAGTCTCTGAAATATCATGCATCTTGTTTTTCAGGCTTCTGCTCATTCTAATAGAAGCAGTGCAAGAATCTTTCACCTCTGCCAGTGGCTACTGTCAATCTATTGGTCTTTGTCTCCCCTCAACCTAGCAGTTTTCCGACCCACCTAACACTGCCTCGATAGCATCAGCAAATATTCTTGCACCCTTTCTATTTAAGTGTATCCCATCCCTGTAGAAGCAATCTCTCCTGTCCAGGATGAAAAAAATTCTGCCCCTTGAGCCTTGCACAATCTTTTCAGGGCCGAATTGATCGACAAGGCTCTCATCATATACTCCCTCCTATCGTGTCTGGGCAGAATTGCAGACACTTTCAAATTCAACCCTAATTCTCGGCTTTTGTTCAACAGTGACCTGTACTTGTTAAGTAATTCTGCCGGTCTCCTACTCGTAATATCATTAGTGCCAACGTGTACAACTATATCACCTTTTGTGCCCTTAAAAGATGATATTTGCTCTAAGTCATCAACCTTTGCCCCTGGCAGACATACCCTGGTCCTGTTCCACCTATCCTTTTTACAAAGCATGTTCCCCGTTTCCCTGACAATAGAGTCACCAACAGCTACTAGTTCCTTCGGAACCAGGCATTCTGCCTTGGGGGTTGCCTCTGTGTCACGTGATGCCCAAGTGCAAGCTCTGGCATTGATGTGGGCAGCTGAGAGCTTGATGGGCCCCTCAATTTAGTTTCTTCGAAGGCATCCACCCTGTCCTTCAAGCTCTCATATAGGCCCACAAGAACGCTGAGTTATTGCCTGATATCGATACACTCCTTGCATCGCGCACACACAAAGACATCCCCTATGGCAGTATCATGTCCCGTACCCGATTGCTCTGCAAACATCATGCAAACAGTGCATTTTATAAGGCTGTGAGTCAGAGGACAACTGCCCCCCTCAGTTCTGCTCTGAGCCACACCACTTCCATTAGCATTAGCATTAGTAGAGGCATTTGATGCAAGAAAGCAAGCTTATGCAGCATCAGCCAAAAAAAAAAAAAAAACCCACTTCCACTTCACCCCTCTGTTCGTTCAAAATACCTGTCCAGCTGAGCCTTAAACTTATTTAGGCTATCAACCTCCACCACAAGGGATGGAAGTCTGTTCCACCAACCTACCACCCGCTGTCTAAAGGCAAATTTCCGCACGTCTATCCTACATCTGTCTTTCCTCAATTTGAATTTATGCCCTCTCAGGTGATTTTTCTGAGCTAGAGGAAGAATCCCATCAGCATTGAGCATGCTTAAACCATTCAAGGCTTTATACACCTCTATCAGATCACCTCGCTGGTGCCTAGTCTCCAGACACTGTAATTTGCAAAACTTAAGCCTTTCTTCGTAAGAGCACCCCTTTGTTCCATTCACTAATCTTGTTGCCCTTCTCTGTACTCGTTCCAGCAGCTCTACATCCTTCTTGAAATGAGGTCTCCAGACCTGTATACAGTACTCTAGGTGTGGCCTGACCATCGCCTTATACAATGGAATAATCACCTCCTTATCCCTGCTGGAAAAATTCCTGTATATCATTGACAATACTCCATGAGCTACTCTTGCAGCCCGTCTGCACTGCTCAGAGAACTTCATATCTGCCTGCACAACCACCCCCAAGTCCCTTTCATTCTCTACCACTGTCAGTGTAGTACCACAGAGTTGATACGTTGCTCTGGGGTTGCTGTTTCCCATGTGTAGTACTTTACATTTATCAATGTTAAACTTCATTTGCCACCTCTCAGCCCATCTGCTCAACCTTTCCAGATCCTGTTGCAGCAGCATAGTGTCAGTAGTGTCCTTGACAACCCTGCCAACCTTTGTATCGTCTGCAAACTTGGACATTAAGCCCGATATACCATCATCAATATCATTTATAAATACAGAAACAATAATGGACCCAACACTGAGCCCTGAGGGACTCCACTAATAACATCAGTCCACGATGAGCAGTGTCCATTGATTACCACTCTCTGTCTTCTCCCCCTCAACCACCCCTTTATCCATAGCAGCAATTTGCCTCCAATGTCACACTGCTCCAATTTGTGTAGCAGTCTTCCATGTGCAACAGTATCAAAAGCCTTTCTAAGATCCAAGTATATAATATCAAAGTTATTCCCTGCATCCAGTTCTTTTGTGACTGCATCATAGTATCCAATCAAGTTGGTCAGGCAAGACTTCCCCTTAACAAAACCATGCTGTGTCTGAGCTATAACTGAAGTCTTGTCTAAATGATCCTGCAGTGCTTCTTTAACCAGTGCCTCCATTAATTTTCCTGGAACAGAAGTTAAGCTCACAGGTCTATAATTACTTGTGTCAGCCTTTGATCCTCCTTTGTGAATTGGGGTCACATTTGCACATTTCCAGTCTATGGGTACCTCCCCTGAGTCCATGGAAGCTCTCATAATTATGGCTAAGGGTTTGCTTACTTCCTTTGCTGCCTCCTTTAATATAACTGGATAGATCCCATCCACCCCAGGTGCCTTTCTTGTGTTTATCTTCAACAGTTTCTCCTCCACTTTACTCCCAGTTATGTCAAGATTCTGTAGCTTACTGCTAGAGTTGAATACACCTCTGGCATTCCCCTCGTTGAATAACTCCTCATGTGTGAATGTCGATGCAAAATATTCATTTAGTTTGTTAGCTACCTGAGCAGGATCATCTACACTTGACCCATCAATATCAAGTGGACCAATCTGATTCATCCCCTTCCTTCTAGAGTTTACATAAGTAAAGAACTCTTTGCTGTTTTTCTTTGCATCCCTTGCCAAGGATTTCTCGTAATCTGCCTTCGCCTGCCTAACCTCCTTTGTAACTTGGTTGCATATCAACTTGTATCTATCATAGGCTTCTGTGTCATGTGTTAATTTGTATGTATCCCATGCATTTTTCTTCTCTGCCATATGCCTCATTAGTTCATCTGACATCCATTTTGGCCTAAACCTTGAACAATATTTCTTAGTTGGTATGTAAAGCCTAGTAGCTTCCAAGATAAGTTCTTTGAATGCTTCCCATTTTGAATTTGCTGTTGGTAACATCATCAGTTGGTCCCACTGTATAGAATTTAAATACCGTCTCAGTCCATCGTAGTCGCCTTTACGGAAGCAATAACCCTTCCCTTTACCCCTAATGGTAGTTACCTCTTTGAGTAAATCCCACTTCAGCACACTTTGATCACTGCCACCTAGTGGTTCATTTATCTGCAGATTCTTAATGCATGAAGAATCACTGCTGATAATCAAATCAAGAGTATTACTCCCTCTAGTTGCCTCCCGAACATGCTGATGTAGAAAACAATCATCCAATAAATCCACAAAAGTCCTGCTAGTGTGTGAGTAACCAGCCCCCAAATTCCAGTCAATATCTGGGAAATTAAAATCTCCCATTATAAGACACTCTGATTTACTGGCCCACTATTTCCCTGTACAGTTCCTTATTATACTCATCAGAGTCATTAGGCCTATAGCACACTCCCACTCTCAATTTTGATCTCCCAATGTTTATGTCACACCAAACTGACTCCACACTGCACTGTCCAGCGATGTCGACTGGCTTCACTTCCTTGGTTTTTATGTGTTTCTTAACTAATAACATAACCCCTCCTCCCTTCCTATCCTGTCTATCCTTTCTGTAGACGTTGTACTCCCCAAATTGCAGTTCTGCATCCCTTATATCTGTGTGACACCACGTCTCTGATATCCCAACAATATCTGCCTTCGATGTTTTGAGCAATACCTCAAATTCATCAAATTTATTTACTAAACTCCTATCATTGGTGTACACGCAAGTATACCTGCACCTGTTTCTATTCTTAGCTACCCTAACACAACCCATGTGTTTACTTGTACCACAATGGCTCCCAGCAGTCTCTGAAATACCATGCATCTTGTTTTTCAGGCTGCTGCTCATTCTAATAGAAGCAGTGCAAGAATGTCTTTCACCTCTGCCAGTGGCTACTGTCAATCTATTGGTCTTTGTCTCCCCCCAAGCTAGCAGTTTTCCGACCCACCTAACACTGCCTCGATAGCATCAGCAAATATTCTTTCACCCTTTCTATTTAAGTGTATCCCATCCCTGTAGAAGCAATCTCTCCTGTTAACAAGTACAGTCCAGGCTGAAAAAAATTCTACCCCTTGAGCCTTGCACAATCTTTCCAGGGCCGAATTGATCGACAAGGCTCTCATCATATACTCCCTCCTATCGTGTCTGGGCAGAATTGCAGACACTTTCAAATTCAACCCTAATTCTCGGCTTTTGTTCAACAGTGACCTGTACTTGTTAAGTAATTCTGCCGGTCTCCTACTCTTAATATTATTAGTGCCAACGTGTACAACTATATCACCTTTTGTGCCCTTAAAAGATGATATTCGCTCTACAACGTCATCAACCTTTGCCCCTGGCAGACATACCCTGGTCCTGTTCCACCTATCTTTTTTACAAAGCATGTTCCCCGTTTCCCTGACAATAGAGTCACCAACAACTACTAGTTCCTTCGGGACCAGCGCATTCTGCCTTAGGGGTTGTCTCTGTGTCACGCGATGCCCAAGTGCAAGCTCTGGCGTTGATGTGGGCAGCTGAGAGCTTGATGGGCCCCTCAATTTAGTTTCTTCGAGGGCATCCACCCTGTCCTTCAAGCTCTCATATAGGCCCACAAGAACGCCGAGTTGTTGCCTGATATCGATACACTCCTTGCATCGCGCACACACAAAGACATCCCCCTTGGCAGTATCATGTCCCGTACCCAATTGCTCTGCAAACATCAAGCAAACAGTGCATTTTATAAGGCTGTGAGTCAGAGGACAACTGCCCCCCTCAGTTCTGCTCTGAGCCACAGCACTTCCATTAGCTTGAGCCTTTTGCTTTGCTGCTCTGGTCTGAGTCATGATTCTATTAATTTATTAATTAATTATGTTATGTTATTAATTATATTACGTTTGTAATCTAAGTCGTTATATGTATTTATTTAAACGTACAATTTAACTGGTAACGAAGTTCAACTAACGCTATCTAGTACGGTATATAACCTACGGTATATCTAGTACGGTATCACAATGGCGGGAAAGTTACTAACGGTAACGGTAGTTACGAACACGTGGAAACCCTTACCGATACTTTTACAAGGCCGAGTAAAGAATAAATACACCAAGTTAATCAAAAAATCACAAAATAATGTTATACTACTAAATTTAAATCAAAAGTTTTAGAAAAACAATAATTTCAAATCAATAAATAAGAAAAATCCACTTAGCGGCTTTGAACACGACCGTCACTAGTAGCCTCGTCAGCAGACTCTGCTTAGCTTAGCCTTTTGCTTTGCTGCTCTGGTCTGAGTCATGATTCTATTAATTTATTAATTAATTATAATTAATTATGTTATGTTATTAATTATGTTAAATATAATTATGTTACGTTTGTAATCTAAGTCGTTATATGTATTTATTTAAAAGTACAATGTAACTGCTAACGAAGTTCAACTAACGTTATCTAGTATGGTATATAACTATCGTATCACAAAGGCGGGAAGTTCGAACAGTAAATCTACGGACACTTAAGTATTAATTAACTTTCAAATCTCGCTGTCTCAATTCAGAATAAACTAACAATCCTTACTAGGTCTATAAACTACTTACAGAAATAATTCGATGTAAAAAATATTCAATCAAGCGGCTAAATATGGCTAAAGAACTTCTCGTTCAGCGGAGTTGCAAACACGTGGATACCCTTACCGATACTTTTATGCAATTACAAGGCCGAGTAAAGAATATATACACCAAATTAATCAGAAAATCACAAAATAATGTTATACTACTAAATTTAAATCAAAAGTTTCAGAAAAACAATAATTTCAAATCAATAAATAAGAAAAATCCACTTAGCGGCTTTGAACATGACCGTCTCCTCGTGAGACGGTCGTGTTTCTAACATTTTAGAAAGTAATGCCACTGGCTAAGAATATACACATGAATATAAGGTATGCAGAGGCATAGCTTTGATCATGTTATTTCTGATGGTTTTACAGACATATTATGTGGTGATTATCAACAGGAAAATCTTTTAGAGCCAAAACTGTTTTGCTTCGGTTATTTAAGTACACTGAAAGGACAGAATTCGTTGGATACCTGGTTTCTGGGCAACAAGACGCTGCCACCCCTCTCTCTGGTGAACGAAGTGTACATATATACCTCTCACTTGACAGTGATAGAGTGTACATATATATACACCTCTCACTTGACAGGTATATATGTACACTGTATCACTGCATTCACGTAGACGATAATTCAATGTTGGTATGGATAAATATCATGAGTTAATCAACTTTGAAAGAGGGATGATAGTGGGTGTCCGTGGAGGTGGTACAGAAATGGCACTATCCCCATTCGACGGTATCAAGAGTGTATTGGGAATACGCCATTTCAAGAATAATATCTCATCGTGGACAGCGCTGTGGGCGGAGAAAGGTGGTGGATGTACATGGTTGTTAACATCAGTCTTGCAATGCTTCAACCAATCAGAGAGTGACAGTGGCACAAACCACCGCCGACTTCAACGAGGGAGGTGCCAGAAACGTCTCCACCAAGACGATGAGAGCACCCATTACTAACACCATGACACAAGATTCTACACCTCAACTGGGCAAAAGAACAATGGCACTGAACCTTGTATGATTGGAGAGGGGGGTCTCCTGGTCCGACAAGTTAAGGACACTACTGACGCTATGCTGCTGCAACAGGATCTGGAAAGGTTGAACAGATGGGCTGAGAGGTGGCAAATGAAGTTTAACATTGACAAATGTAAAGTACTACATATGGGTAACAGTAACCCCAGAGCAATGTATCAACTCTGTGGCACTACACTGACAGTGGTGGAGAATGAAAAGGACCTGGGGGTAATTGTGCAGGCAGATATGAAGTTCTCTGAGCAGTGCAGACGAGCTGCAAGAGTAGCTCATGGTGTCTTGTCAATGATATACAGGAATTTTTCTAGCAGGGATAAGGAGGTGATTATTCCCTTGTATAAGGCAATGGTTAGGCCACATCTTGAGTACTGTATACAGGTCTGGAGGCCTCATTTCAAGAAGGATGTAGAGCTGCTGGAACGGGTACAGAGAAGGGCAACAAGATTAGTAAATGGAACAAAGGGTTGCTCTTACAATGAAAGGCTTAAGTTTTGCAAATTACAGTCTGGAGACTAGGCACCGGCGAGGTGATCTGATAGAGGTGTATAAGGCTTTGAATGGTTTGAGCATGCTCAATGCCAATGGGATTCTTCATCTTTCTCAGAATAATCACCTCAGAGGGCATAAATTCAAATTGAGGAAGGACGGATGTCGGATAGATGTGCGGAAATTTGCCTTTGGCCAGCGGGTGGTTGGTTGGTGGAACCGAATTCCATCACTTGTTGTTGAAGTTGATAGCCTAAATAAATTTAAAGCTCAACTGGACAGGTATTTCGAACGAACGGAGGGGTGAAATGGGAGAGGGGTTTTTTTTTTTTTTTTTTGGCTGATGCTGAATAAGCTTGCTTTCTTGCATCATATGCCTCTACTAATGCTAAAGTCTCATTTCCAGTTATTTTTAGTGGACGAGAAGATGCGTATCTGGCAGAAACTGCACAAAGCTATGCACCAATCATGTCAACAAGGATCTGTCCAGGCAGGTGGACAGGTCCTTGTTGACGTGGACTGTTCAGGCAGGTGGACAGCCAGTAATGGTCTGGGGGATGTTCAAAACTGGCACAGGTTGGGACCTCTGGTACATATAGACATCTCTGAAGGGTCCAGATTATATGTCCATCCTTGCAGGCAGAGGTGGGGGAACCCCAGGTACTGTTTGACACTAAACACTCACTGCACTGTCCATCCTTGCAGACCATCTGCATCCCTTCATGGTCATTGTGCACCCACAGGGCAATAAACTTTCCAGCAGGACAGTGTGCCTCCCCACAGACCATGGTGACCCCATTCACTGGACATGAAACCTGTAGAGCCTCTTTGGGATGCTGTGGAAAAGTCCATTCGAGCTTTGGATCCTCTACATTGGAATGCAACGAAATTATGAACAGCGGTGCAGCAAGCATGGATGGATGGAAATACCTGTGGAACATTTTCGTGAACTAGTGGACTCGATCCGCCATGTCAATTACTTAACAAGTACAAGACAATGCTGAAAAAAAAACCGTGAGTTAGGCCTGAATTTGAAAGTGCCTGCAATTCTGCCCAGACATGATAGGAGGGAGTATATGATAAGAGCCTTGTCAATCAATTCAGCCCTGGAGAGATTGTGCAAGGCACAAGGGATAGAATTTTTCGCAGCCTGGTCTGTGCTTGTTAACAGGAGAGACTGCTTCTACAGGGATGGGATACATTTAAATAGAAAGGGTGCAAGAATTTTTGCTGATGCTATCGAGGCAGAGTTAGGTGGGTCGGAAAACTGTTAGCTTGGGGGGGATTACAAGGACTAATAGATTAACAATAGCCGCTGGCAGAGGTAAAAGTGATTCTTGCACTACTTCTATTAAAATGCAATTCAATGGCAGCCTGGAAAGCAAGGCAATGGGAATTTCCAGGACTGCTGGGAGTCATAATGGAACAAGTAAATACATGGGCTGTGTTAGGGTAACTAAGAGTAGAAACAGGTGCATGTATACTTGCATGTACACCAATGCTAGGAGTATAGTTAATAAATTTGATGAGTTTCAAGGGCTAGTCAAGATATCAAAGGCAGATACTGTTGGGATATCAGAGACATGGTGTCACACAGACATAAGCATTGCAGAACTGGAATTTGGGGAGTACGTGTACAGAAAGGATAGACAGGAGAGGAAGGGAGGAGGGGGTTATGCTGTTAGTTAAGAAATACATAAAATCTAAAGTACATCAAATTGATGTTGGTGGACATTGCAACGTTGAGTCTGTTTGGTGTGACATAAGTGCTGGGAAAGGAAAAATGAGAGTAGGTGTATGTTATAGGGATTGGATACACTTAAATAAAAAGGGTGCAAGAATTTTTGCTGATGAATCTGAGGAGTATAATGAGCAATTGTGCAGAGAAATAGAGTGGGCCAGTAAATTAGAGTGTCTTATAATGGGAGATTTTCATTTCCCGGAGATTGACTGAAATTTGTGGATTGGTCACTCACACTAGCAAGGCTTTTGTGGATTTATTGGATGATTGTTTTCTACAGCAGCATGTTTGGGAGGCAACTAGAGGGAGTAATACTCTTGATTTGATTATCAGTAATGATTCTTCATGCATCATGAATCTGCAAATAAAGGAACCACTAGGTGGCAATGATCACAGTGTGCTGAAGTGGGATTTACTCAAAGAGGTAACTACCATCAAGGGTAAAGGGAAGGGTTTTTGCTTTCATAAAGGTGACTACGGTGGTCTGAGACAGTATTTAAATTCCATATGGTGGAACCAACTGATGGTTACCAACAGCACACTCAAA
This sequence comes from Mastigoproctus giganteus, assembly GCF_048544385.1. Lineage (NCBI taxonomy): Eukaryota > Metazoa > Arthropoda > Arachnida > Uropygi > Thelyphonidae > Mastigoproctus > Mastigoproctus giganteus. The sequence continues at coordinate 223,336,194 of NC_143583.1, forward strand.
ATGGGCAGCATTCAAAGAATCAATCTTGGAAGCTACTAGGCTTTCCATACTAACAAAGAAATACTGTTCAAGATTCAGGCCCAAATGGATGTCAGATGAATTAAGTAGACATGTGACAGAGAAGAAAAATTTATATGTAATTGGGATACATATAAATTAACATGTGACACAGAAGGCTATGATAGATATAAGCTGGTCTGTAACCAAGTTACAAAGGAGGCTAGGCAGGTTAAGAGAAATATTTGGTAAAGGATGCAAAGAAAAACCGCAAAGATCTCTTTACTTATGTAAACTCTAGAAGGAAGGGAATGAATCAGATTGGTCCACTTGTTATTGTTTTATGGCAGTGACCTACAAGAATGTGCTTAAGTAAAATGTGAGCTCGCAAATGGTGATAATAGTGAGTTTTCGCCTTAATCCTGTGAAGTTCTTTACAGAAAATTTCATTTTGACCGTTATCATGGTGCTGACTAAGAGAATAAGTGACAGTGGTACTAGTAAATCTATCAAGAAAAAGAAAGCGATCGAGTTGGATAAGAAAATTAAACTAATAAGAATGTATGAAAATGGTCAAACATTAATAAGTATCATGCTGAATTCAGGTCGGTCAATAATAATATAGTAGCAATATGTTACTAGTCATTCCCGAGTTATGTAAAACTTGATGAAGTAAGAAGTCCTGGAACATATTCCTACGTATTTCAGGGACTTCTATATTTTTGGATTAACCGGGAAGTTGATTATCTGGGATGTGTTTTTTACCATCTATCTTGGAAAATCGAGAGTCTCTTGTATTTATAAACACCAAGAATTTTTAGCTACATGTGCAGCATGGAGTTTCCTGATGGTGAGATCTGCTGCTTGCTTTTTCCCCATTGTTGGAATGAGAAATCACAGACTGGTGTGTAATCAAACCATGTAGGGTCACGTGTGCTTGTTTCCTTAAAGATATTACCCATGTTTAAACCAGCATTGTGTTATGTGTAACAACCTTATTGTTATAGTTAACAATAGGCTTGTTTTTAACAAGCAAACAGGTTAGCCGATTGGCTTGTTTTCATTAGGTTTGTTGTGATAAAAGATTCTCATTTGGGGCTCAAATAAGTAAGACCAGATAGGATGAAAGGAAGGCTCCGTACTTTTTTCTGAATAGTTGATTTGCAACATTTTCCTTCGAAGATGGAGTGCAGGCTTGTGTGCCTCTATATGTAGACTCTGTGCAGGGAATGTTCTGAATGCACTTAAAGCAGTTCTTAGAGCACTGTGATGGATAGTGTCTAGCCGAATTAGTGCACTTTTCCTCGCAGAGTCATAAATTGGTGCTCCGTAATCCAAACGAGATCCAATTAATACTCGATATAGCCAAAACAGATCGTATCGGTCAGTATCCCACATTGATGAAGATAGTACTCTGCAGATATTTAATTTTTTCATGCAAATGGTTCTCAGGTATGTGATGTGTTGTAAGAAGTTTAATTTATTGTCAAGGATTAGGCCAAGAAATCTGATATTATTGGATAGAGATATGGTGAGATTTTTAATTTGCAATTCATGCTCAGGGTACATCTTACGTTTTTTACAGAAATGAATGCAGTCCATTTTTTTTTTTTTTTTGATAAGCAGTAGCCATTGTGAAACATCCCCAAATCAATTTTTTGTTAATTGAAGTCTAAAGCTGTCTCTCAATAGAATTCATATTTTTTTCCTTGGCACGAGATCATAAGGTTATCTGCATAGTGATATAATTCTACTGTGCTTGGAATATCATGGATAATATTATTTATTCTTATAAAAATTAGAGTATGACTCAAAAATAGGAAAAAAATTTATATGCCAGAACAGGTTGGAATCACAGGGAAAATCCTTAGATGGATAGCTGGATGGCTTCAGGGCAGAAGGCAGAGAGTTGTGATAAATGATTATTCCTCAGATTGGGTTGATATAAGTGGGGTTCCCCAAGGATCAGTATTAGGACCACTGTTGTTTTTGATTTTCATAAATGACATCGATGAAGGGATAGGGGGCATGATGTCTAAATTTGCAGATGATGTAAAGATTGGTGGAGTAGTTAATGATTGCCGCCAAGCAGGGATGCCTCCATAGCCAGGTGGGCAGGAGCAGCAGTGCATAGCACAAGCTTCTTGATTAGACCGGGGTTCGAGTCTGTGACCACCAAATATGGAGGATGCAGAAAGGTCAAGGTGAGATCACCAACGCATATCCCTGGAGCAATATGGCCTTAGTTGCTAATGCACCTAAAAACCAAATAACAGCAACAGCAGCTGACAAGCAGAGTTTTTTCAGAATGACCTAGATAGACTTCAGAGATGGTCAGAAAAATGCCAGCTATGTTTTAATCCAGAAAAGTGTAAGATATTGCACCTGGGGAACAGTAACCCCAATATAACTTATACAATTGGCAGAGTTGAACTAAAGCTAGTAGTGGAGTAAAGGGACTTGGGTGTTACAATATGGTCAGACATGAAGTTCTCCGAGTATTGTAGACAGATTGCAAGGAAGGCCTATCGATGATTTATTGAACAATCGCTAGTAGAGATAAGGACGTCATAATCCCATTAACTAAGGCTATTGTTACACCACACTTGGAATACTGTGTTCAGTATGGAGACCACACCTAAAGAAAGACATTGTGCTTCTTGAAGGGGCCCAGAGACAGGAAACTTGCCTAGTGAGATCAAAAAAAGGGCATCCATATGAGGAAAGACTTTGAATATGTGGGTTACAGAGTTTCAAAACTAGGCACCTTAGAAGAGATTTGATTGAGGTGTTTAAGGCTCTAAGAGGCATAAGCAAAATGAATAAGGATGAAATTTTCACAGTTATAAATGATTCTAGAACTAGGGGCCATAATTTCACTTCAATATGGGGGGAGATGTTTAGACTGGAAGGAAGTTTTATTTTAGACAGCGAGTTATAAATTAGTGGAATAAGTTACCTACATATGTAGTAGAGGCTGACAGTTTGGGGAAATTCAAAGGTCAGCTGGATAATTACCTACAAGAGGAGGGGAACCACATAGTTGTCTATTTCCTTTTCTCTTATTACTATTTTATTTTTATTCTTATTTATTTTTTGTTATTTTATTATTATTTTTTTTGGCTGGTGCAGCATAAAGCCATAGATTTCCTTCCACCATATGGCCATTGCTAATTATTGTTAGGATGTATTGAGTGATACTAGCCCTCAATCAAAAAAACTGAATTAAAAGGGAAAATGAAAAAAAAAAAAAAAAAAAAAATATGCCGGCAGGGAGACTAATAATAATACTGCCATAAACATATCTTTGACATTAAAAGTAACATTTGCATAATACAGGCATACCTCGATTAACGAATAGGATGCGTTCCACGAAATTACTTCGTTAAGCGAAACTTTGTTTTCAGAGGTAAAAATACTATGGCCAGAATAGGGATACGTTCCTACGTAAAGAAAATGAAAAGCTTTTTTTCGAACAAAGAAAAGTTTTATTAAATAAACAGTCAACTTACATACAAAGTGAAATCACATTTTAAAATATGAGGTTAAAGTTGATTGTTTATGCTTTTTTTTTTTCTCTTTCATTTAACAATTGCCTATACGGAGTTATTGCATTTAACACTGATCGCTTAACTATAACACTTCTTCCTAAATCAGGATTATTTTCACTAAAAAAATTTAAAACGTTTTCAATGTCATTTAAGCACCTTTTTAAATCTTTGGTTGTTAACACTTTTTCGGCAGGAACTTCTTTAACTTCGCCTTCATTATCTTTGTCTTCGTTGCTAACAAGGTTTTCTAAATCTTCCACTGAAAAACCATCATCTTCTGCATTCAATAAATTTCTAACATCCTCTTCATCGACATTTTCGAAACCTATTGATTGAGCCATCTGGATAACTTCATTTCTAATTTCTTGGATGTTATTTTCTTCTTCTAGTACAACTTCTGGCCATATTTTGCGCCAAACTCCATTTAAGCATTTCTTAGTGACTTCTTTCCAAGAACTATCAATGTTTTTAATGGTGTAGTTTTTCCAAAAAGTTTTAACTGTCATTTCCTCTTTATCCTCTAGTTCAGGTAAATTGCTTAAAATTCGACGCAGATAATAAGCTTTAAATGATGCTATTACTCCCTGATCCAATGGTTGAATCAGGAAAGTTGTGTTTGCTGGAAGAAACACAACTTTGACAGGAATGCATGTGTCCAACGTGTTAAGATCAGTAGGATGTCCCGGAGCATTGTCTAACAACAAAAGAGCTTTTTCTTCAAAGTTGTTTTTTTTTTGACAATACCGTTTTACTTCAGGACAAAAGTGGTTAACAAACCAATCAGTAAATAACTCCTTGGTAACCCACGCTTTTCTATTTGCTTTCCATATTACAGGTAAATTCATTTTTATGTTACCTTTTAACGCCCTCGGATTTTATGAATGGTAAACTAATAACAATTTTAATTTATAATCGCCAGAGGCATTTGATCCAAAGAGTAACGTTAAACGGTCTTTGGCTGCTTTGAACCCAACAGCTGATTTTTCTTCAATAGAAATGAAGCTTTTTGTTGGTAGCCGTTTCCAGAACAAACTGCTTTCGTCAACATTAAACACCAAATTTGGTGGAAAATTTTCACGTTCAATTATTTCCTTTAGTTTTTCTGGAAACTTATTTGCAGCTTCTCCTGTTAATTTTACACTATGAATCCTGGCCCGTTTTTTTAAATTTCTCGAACCAACCACAAGAAGCCCTAAGGTTTCCGTAATTTCTTCAGTTTGTTTAGATTTCAGGTGATTAAACAAAAATTATGCTTTTTCTTGAATCACCATTTGACTTAAAGGCATATGACGTTGCGACATATCATCTATCCACAAACTTAACATTTTCTCCATTTTTTCTAAAATTGGATTCCTTAAGCGAGTTAATTTTGCCGCTGTAACATCTGTACAATTCTGAGCAGACTGTTTTATTTTTTCTGATTGACTTAGTATGGTTGTTAAAGTTGATTGCGCTAATCCTAAAGAATGTGCCACATCGGATTTTCTTTCGCCGCTTTCAACACGTCGTACGATATTTAGTTTAGTTTCCAAAGAAATTGCTTTTCTTTTCTTTGATTCTGACATTTTAATTAACTAAAACAAAAATATTTCTATTAAAATTTACAAAATCTACGTTATGTAATGCTACAAAGAACCTACGTCGATTATTGCAATGCGCCACACTGGAACAAAATCATGTAAACAACAACTAAATTATGCGATTGACGCGCAAAACTGTTATAACAGACATGCCCGCAGCTCGGGAGCACTCGGGAATACATGAGTCGCCATCAGTCACCAATCGAATGATTGTCGGGCGTTGGTCTTAAATTGGAATATTTTTTTATGTTAAATGGGGCTTGAAATTGCCGACTTCGTTATATCGAGGCATGCCTGTACTACCATTTTAACACAGCAGTTATTTTAACCAACATTTACAATATAAAAGTTTAGAAATCTTATAATACCGTATTGGTGGACTGATAATAGAATAGCAATTGCTCAAAAAACAGTACTCACCTTGAATAAATCTGCAGTGGTATATTGAGAAGAGGTGGTTAGTATTTAGGTTGAATTGTTAACTAAGAAACTAAGGGGGGAAAATGAAGAAAAACGGAATTTAAAATAAGCGCAAGGAGGTAGAAGTGTACACATCCGATCCTTGGTTGTCATGGAAGACTGAAGAAGCATTTTGAAAGCTTGAATAAAATAGTACGATGAGGCCAATAGTCATTACGAAGGACTTTCATTAAATAATAACGTCTTCAGTTGGCAATTGAATGGGCAGAGAACGCGTGTTGTTTTAAAGGTTTAAGGTTTTGACACGTGGGAAATTTAACCGGGAAAGGTTCCAAGCTGGTGAATGGTTGAAGGGGAGTTTGGCGTTAATAATTTTAAGATTAGAATGATGTTGACACCATTCAATCACGAGTGCTTCATATTGAAGAATTCTATAATTAGATTTCAGTTTAATAATGGAAATAGCAGAGTCGACGAGAGGGGTGTGATTGTGAGTTTGGGCATGAATTGTGAGTTCTGTACTGGCTTGACTTGTTCTAAAACTGTTGAAATGGTAATATGCATGGGTGTTGGAAGATTTGGAAGAACCGAATTTGGTGGTAGTACTGCCAATGTAACAGGCGTCACCAGTTTGGCTGACATTTTATGAGGTATATTATTAAGATCGCTAGTGGCATAAGTGTGTGTATCTTTATAGGAATTAAAAAAAGATCCTAGTTTATTGTAAACGGAAAAGACAAGAGAAATGTCTGTGTTATTAAAAATGCGGCGGAATTGTCCTGCAAGTTCACTATGGTAGGGGAGGATTATATGAGTGTTGGTTTTGTTATTGTGTCCAGTTGGATTAATAATTTTATTTTTAGCGGTGGAAATTGTATTTAGGATGAGTTGAGGGGGGTAACCTCTGGCTAGAAATTTTTCAGTAAGTATTGAAGTTCATTATGTAGGTCACTTGTGAGGAGCTAAATTTTAAGGCGTTGTGAATTTGGTTGTGTAAGACGGCTTTTTTAGTGCTGAGGGGGTGGTGTGAAGAGAAATATAAGTACTTGCCAGTGTGCATGCTTTTTCTGAAGATCTTTGTGCATAGTTTTGTACATGTTATATAGAGGGTGAGATTGAGAAAATTGATCTGGTTGTTCATTCCGAATTCAAGGGTGAGTTTTAGCCTGTCATGTACCGAATTAAATTTTGAAAAGAGATTGTTAATGATGGGTCTATTGCCTATAATTAGGTTGTCATCGGCATAGCGTAAGTATAATTTTATTTCAGAGGGAAAGGGTTGTAAAATTTGTTTCTCGATAGTGGCTAGGTAAATTTCGGATGGGGGCCAGAAATGCCTAGGCCCATTGGTAACCTGAATGTTTGTTGGAAAATTTTATTATTAAATCTAAAATACCTGGCATCTAGTAAAATACCATATTCAGGAATAGGGTCAACAGAAAGGGAAGTGCATTTGGCTAAAGTATCATCTGCAGTTAAGAATTCCCATAAAGCTTGCAGAGTAAAAGGGATATGTACATTAGTATAAAGGGATATGACGTCAAAGGATGCTAATATGTCTCTGTCAGATATTACTTAATAGGAATTCACAATAACATCCTTCCCCACATGTTCGAGATTACCAAGTTACATAAACCGGCTACCCATTAAGACCTATTATTTCTTTCAGCAGATCAGCCTTTGCCAATTTATCCACCTTTCTTGTCAAAATTATATCACCTCTCACCAGATTCTCTACATTCAAAATTAACAACACAATCAAGCTTTCCAAAAAATAGACAATACCGTAATATTCTGACGGAGATATATTAGCATCCTTTGACGTCATATCCCTTTTACTCTGCAAGCTTTACGGGAATTCTTAACTGCAGATGATACTTTAGCCAAACGCGCTTCCCTTTCTGTCGACCATATTCTTGAACTCACCGCACTTTTATTAGATGCCAGGTATTTTAGATTTAATAATAAAAATTTTCCAACAAACATTCGGGTTACCAATGGGCCTAGGCATTTCTGGACCCCTGTCCGAAATTTACCTAGCCACTATCGAGAAACAAATTTTACAACCCTTTCCCTCTGAAATAAAATTATACTTACGCTATGCTGATGACAACCTAATTATAGGCAATAGACCCCATCATTAACAATCTCTTTTCAAAATTTAATTCGGTACATGACAGGCTAAAACTCACCCTTGAATTCGGAATGAACAACCAGATCAATTTTCTCTATCTCACCCTCTATGTAACAGGTACAAAACTATGCACAAAGATCTTCAGAAAAAGCATGCACATTGGCAAGTACTTACATTTCTCTTCACACCACCCCTTCAGCACTAAAAAAGCCGTCTTATACAACCAAATTCACAACGCCTTAAAATTTAGCTCCTCACACGATGACCTACATAATGAACTTCAATACCTCACCGAAAAATTTCTAGCTAGAGGTTACCCCCCTCAACTCATCCTAAATACAATTTCCACCGCCAAAAATAAAATTATTAATCCAATCGGACACAATAACAAAACCAACACTCATATAATTCTCCCCTACCATAGTGAACTTGCAGGACAATTCCGCCGTATTTTTAATAACACAGACATTTCTCTCTTCTTTTCCGCTTACAATAAACTAAGATTTTTTTAAATTCCTATAAAGATACACACACTTATTCCACCAGCGATCTTAATAATATAATATACCTCATAAAATGTCAGCCAAACTTTGACACCTGTTACATTGGCAGTACTACCACCAAATTCGGTTCTTCCAAATCTTCCAACACCCGTGCATATTACCATTTCAACAGTTTTAGAACAAGTCAAGCCAGTACAGAACTCACAATTCATGCCCAAACTCACAATCACACCCCTCTCGTCGACTCTGCTATTTCCATTATTAAACTCAAATCTAATTATAGAATTCTTCAATATGAAGCACTCGTGATTGAATGGTGTCGACATCATTCTAATCTTAAAATTATTAACGCCAAACTCCCCTTCAACCGTTCACCAGCTTGGAACCTTATGCAGTTAAATTTCCCACATGTCAAAAAGTGCATCACGAGAGTATAAACTTAAACCTTTAAAACAACACGCGTTCTCTGCCCATTTAATTGCCAACTGAAGACGTTATTATTTAATGAAAGTCCTTCGAAATGACTATTGGCCTCAATCGTATTATTTTATTCAAGCTTTCAAAATACTTCTTCAGTCTTCAATGACAACCAAGGATCGGATGTGTACATTCTACCTCCTTGCGCTTATTTTAAATTCCGTTTTTCTTCATTTTCCCCCCTTAGTTTCTTAGCTAACAATTCAACCTAAATACTAACCACCTCTTCTCAATATACCACTGCAGATTTATTCAAGGTGAGTACCGTTTCTTTAAGCAATTGCTATTCTGTTATTAGTCCAACATTTACAAATAATTAAATATGAATTTATTTAAGCACCTACTCCATGTCCCAAAATACAGTGGGCCACTTCATGGGCAAGTAATGATCCCAGCTGATCATCATTTGTACACATATCTAACATGCCTGTAAACACGAATATCTGTCCATTCTGTAAAAAATAATAATAATATATAAATAAATAAAAATTGAAAATTACAAAAATGTCTTCTTATATTTTGTAATATTTTACACTGTATCAATACATACCAAATGTTCGCCCAATTTAAAAAAATAAATAAATAAATAAGATAAAATCTTGTCATATTTCTTAATATAAAGCTAATATCTCAAAGTTAGCGTAATTATCTGGATTAAAATATTTCCCCTTTCCATAACAGCTTTTGCATACTCCTATACAAATCTAAATGGAAAGCATTTGAGGAATTAATCTTGGAGGTTAGTAGGCTTTTCATACTAACTAAGAAATACTGTTCAAGGTTTAGGCTTAAACGGTGGTCAGATGAATTTATGAGACTCGGGGCAGAGAAGAAAAATGCATGGGATGAATATAAGATCAGCCTATGGTAGATATAACCTACAGTCAAGTCACAAAGATGGTTAGGCAAGCAAAATCAGATTACGAGAAATCTTTAGCAAAGAATGCAAAGAAAAATAGCAAACACTCCTTTACTTGTGTAAACTCTAGAAGGAAAGGGATGAATCAGATTGGTCCACGTGATATCGATGGTTTGACTTAATGATGTTGCTCAAAGTAGCTGCCAAACCGAATAAGTATTCTGCATCTACATTCACACAAGAGGACTTCTGAAGGAAAGTGGAGGCCAGATGTTTATCCAACTCTAACAGAGCTAAATGATTTGGTAATAACTGGGAGCAAAGTGGAGGAGAAATTAGCATTAGTGGAGACATATGAACAAGAAAGCAAGCTTATACAGACTCAGCCAAAAAAAAATGCATGTGTACCCTGTACACACGAAAGATGTTTTATGTGTAAACATCTTTCAACAACACCCACTAAATTTCGAATAGCTAGAACCAAAATCATGAACGATGTAATTTATGCTCACGCCCGCTACATACTCTACCAAATCAATGTTAGTGATAAATAGGATACACACACACACACCCCCACTGCTTACTCTACCAAATCAACGTTTACAAGAGGTCAGGCCAATAGCCTAATTACCCATTTGATTGTAGCCATTTGTTGAATAGTATGATTGCAACAATACAAGTATTTGTATTGTTACAATCATATTATCATGTGGGATCAAAACTGACGTTTTGATCCCACATGATATTAACAAATATCTTCTTTCATCTTCTCTATGATATCTATGAAGGGCGTGAGGTTTAAACTTGCAGATGATGTAACGATCAGTAGAGTAGTTAATGATCGCCGCCAAGCACAGCTATTTCAGAGTGACCTAGATAGACTTTCGGGAAAGTCAGAAAAGTAGCAGCTATGCTTTAATTCAGCAAAATGAAAGGTCTTACACCTGGGGAACAGCAACCCCAAAATAACTTATACACTTCTTGGAGCTGAACTAAAGTCAGCAGTGGAGGAACGGAACGGGACTTAGAAGTTACAATACGGTCAGACATGAAGTTGTCCGAGAATTGTGGAGAGGTTGCAGTGTTGCATGGTTTCCTATTGATGATTTATTGAACATTTGCTAGTAGAGATAATGACGTCATAATCACATAAAGGTGATTTTATAACCTTTACGTGATTAAATTTTTTTTTTTAAATTAGTACCGAAAAACTGGTATTTTTTGTATCAATACCGGAGAAAAATTACAAGGATCCTGGTATTCAAGACTTGGGATCCCCGTATTGTATGACCTAGTCAGAAAGGAGATTAGGCAGGCAAAGGCAGATTATGAGAAATCTTTGGCAAATGATACAAAGAAAAACAGCAAATGATACAAAGAAAAACGTAAACTCTAGAAGGAAAGAGATGAATCAGATTGGTCCACTGGATATTGATGGTTCAACTGTTGATGATCCTGCTTGGGTGGCTAACAAACTAAATGAGTATTTTGCATCTACATTCACACATGAGGAGTTATTCAGGGAGGGGAATTAAACTCTGACAATGAGATAGATGATTTTGTATTAACTGAGAGGAAAGTGGAGGAAAATTGTTGAAGATAAACATAAAAAAGGCACCCGGGGTGGATGGGATCTATCCAGTTATATTAAAGGAGGCAGCAAAGGAAGTAAGCAAACACTCAGCCCAAATTATGAGATCTTCTTTGGACTCAGAGTAGGTACCCATGGACTGTCTGGGTGCAAGGTTAGCCTGGGCGGTGGCAGCTCCTTGAAGCTCTTGGAACAGAGAAGTTTTTCCTGATTTATTTTCTGATTTATTAGCTTAAATTGTGATATTAACTTATTTTCTAGAGTAGCTTTATATTCCTAGTTACGATACTTAGTTTAAAGTTTAACTTAGACAGAGATTTTGTAGGTATTACTTAGTATCGGTGACGGTATCAAATCCACGTGTTACAAATTGAACGAGAGGTCTTTTTTTTAACCAAATTTAGTCGATTTATTAACCAATTGTTATATCAAATTATCTTCTATAAGTAGATTATAGACCTAGTCAGGATCCTTAGTTTATTCTAAATTGAGATAGCGAGATTTGGAAGCTAATCAATACTTACGAGTCCGCAGAAGTACCGTTTGAGAATTCCCGCCATTTTTACATGATAGCATAAGTTAGTGTAGTATAGTGCATAATATAATATTGTCAATTAAATTGTATTTTTAACTCTATATATTTATAACGACTTAATCGTAACAAATAATTAATACATAACTATAGTGGTACACGTGATACGGAAGTTGTATAAAGGGAACTCGTAGAAAACACTAGATACCGAAAAAATATATATATAACATAACTGTTTTGGGATATAACTTAAGGATTTAATTTTTGTTTTGAAATTTTATTGAGTTAAATCAGAATCATGACTCTGACCAGAGCAGCAAAGCAAAAGGCTCAAGCTAATGGGAGAACTATGGTTCAGGAGAGAACTGAGGAGGGCAGTTGCCCTCTGAATCACAGTCTTTTAAAATGCACTCTTTGCTTGATGTTTGCGGAGCAGTCGGGTACAGGACATGATACTGCCAAGGGGGATGTCTTTGTGTGTGTGCACGATGTAAGGAGTGCAAGGAAATCAGGCGACAACTCAGCATTGTTATGGGCCTTTATGAGAGCTTGAAGGACAGGTTGGATGCCCTCGAAGGAAATAAATTGAGGGGCCCATCAAGCTCTCAGCTGCCCACATCAACGCCAGAGTTTGCAATTGGTCATCAGGCAACACAGAGGCAGCCCCCTAGGCAGAATGCACTGGTCCCACATGAACTAGTAGTTGTTGGTGACTCTATTGTCAGGGAAACGGGGAACATGCTTTGTAAAAAGGATAGGTGGAATAGGACCAGGGTATGTCTGCCAGGGGTAAAGGTTGATGACGTTGTAGAGCGCATATCATCTTTTAAGGGCACAAAAGGTGATATAGTTGTACACGTTGGCACTAATGATATTAAGAGTAGGAGACCAGCGGAATTACTTAGCAAGTACAGGTCACTTGAAAAAAAGCCGTGAATTAGGGTTGAATTTGAAAGTGTCTGCAATTCTGCCTAGACACGATAGGAGGGAGTATATGATGAGAGCCTTGTCGATCAATTCGGCCCTGGAGGGATTGTGCAAGGCTCAAGGGGTAGAATTTTTTTCAGCCTGGACTGTACTTGTTAACAGGAGAGATTGCTTCTACAAGGATGGGATACACTTAAATAGAAAGGGTGCAAGAATTTTTGCTGAAGCTGTCGAGGCAGTGTTAGGTGGGTCGGAAAACTGCTAGTTGGGGGGGGGGATGCAACGACTAATAGATTAACAGTAGCCACTGTCAGAGGTGGAAGTGATCCTTGCACTGCTTCTATTGAAATGAGCAGAAGCCTGAAAAACAAGATGCAGGATATTTCAGAGACTGCTGGGAGTCATTGCGGTACAAGTAAACACATGGGTTGTGTTAGGGTAGCTAAGAATAGAAACAGGTGCATGTATACCTGCGTGTACACCAATGCTAGGAGTTTGGTAAATAAATTTGATGAATTTGAGGTATTGCTCAAAACATCAAAGGCAGATATTGTTGGGATATCAGAGACGTGGTGTCACACAGATATAAGTAAAGCGGAACTGGAATTTGGGGAATACAATGTGTATAGAAAGGATAGACAGGACAGAAGGGGTGGAGGGGTTATGCTATTAATTAAGAAACACAAAGTCCAAGGAAGTGAAGCCAGTCGACATCGATGGACAGGGCAGTGTCGAGTCAGTTTGGTGTGACATAAGCATAGGGAAATCAAAATTGAGAGTAGGAGTGTGCTATAGGCCTAATGACTCTGATGAGTATAATAAGATATTGTACAGGGAAATAGAGTGGGCCAGTAAATCAGAGAGTCTTATAATGGGGGACTTTAATTTCCCAGATATTGACTGGAATTTGTGGGTTGGTCACTCACACACTAGCAAGGCTTTTGTGGATTTATAGGATGATTGTTTTCTACATCAGCATGTTTGTGAGGCAACAAGAGGGAGCAATACTCTTGATCTGATTATCAGTAGTGATTCTTCATGCATTAAGAATCTGCAGATAAATGAACCACTAGGTGGCAGTGATCACAGTGTGTTGAAATGGGATTTACTCAAGGAGGTAACTACCATCAGAGGTAAAGGGAAGGGTTTTTGTTTTCGTAAAGGCGACTATGATGGTCTGAGACAGTATTTAAATTCTATACAGTGGGAGCAACTGATGATGTTACCAACAGCAAACTCAAAATGGGAAGCATTCAAGGAACTAATCTTGGAGGCTACCAGGCTTTACATACTAACTAAGAAATATTGTTCAAGGTTTAGGCCTAAATGGTTGTCAGATGAACTAATGAGACATGTGGCAGAGAAGAAAAATGCATGGGATACATACAAATTAATGGGTGACATGGAAGCCTATGATAGATATAAGTTGGTCTGTAACCAAGTCACAAAGGAGATTAGGCAGGCATAGGCAGACTACGAAAAATCCTTGGCAAAGGATGCAAAGAAAAACAGAAAAGAGTTCTTTACATATTTAAACTCCAGAAGGAAAGGGATGAATCAGATTGGTCCATTGGATATTGATGGTTCAACAGTTGAGGATCCTGCTCAGGTGGCTAACAATCTAAACGAGTATTTTGCATCTACATTCACACATGAGGAGTTATTCAGGAAGGAGAATGATGTAGGTAAAGTAAACATTGGCAGTGAGCTGGATGATTTTGTAATAACTGAGAGGAAAATGGAGGAGAGATTGTTGAGGATAAACATAAAAAAGGCACCTGGGGTGGATGGGATCTATCCAGTTATATTAAAGGAGGCAGCAAAGGAAGTAAGCAAACCCCTAGCCATAATTATGAGAGCTTCTTTGGACTCAGGGGAGGTACCCACAGACTGGAGATGTGCAAATGTAACCCCAATTCACAAAGGAGGATCAAAGGCTGACAAGTAATTATAGACCTGTTAGTTTATCTTCTGTTCCAGGTAAATTAATGGAGGCACTGGTTAAAGAAGCACTGCAGGATCATCTAGACAAGAATTCAGTTATAGCTCAGACGCAGCATGGTTTTGTTAAGGGCAGGTCTTGCCTGACCAATCTGATTGGATACTATGATGTCGTCACAAAAGAACTGGATACAGGGAATAACTTTGATATTATATATTTGGATCTTAGAAAGGCTTTTGATACTGTTGCACATGGAAGACTGCTGCACAAATTGGAGCAGTGTGGCATTGGAGGCAAATTGCTGCTATGGATAAGGGGATGGTTGAGTGGCAGAAGACAGAGAGTGGTAATCAATGGACACTGCTCAACGTGGACTAATGTTATTAATGGAGTTCCTCAGGGTTCAGTGTTAGGTCCGTTGTTTTCGGTGTTTATGAATGATATTGATGATGGGATATCAAGTTTAATGTCCAAGTTTGCAGATGATACAAAGGTTGGTTGGGTTGTTAAGGACACTACTGACACTATGCTGCTGCAACAGGATCTGGAAAGGTTGAACAGATGGGCTGAGAGGTGGAAAATGAAGTTTAACATTGACAAATGTAAAGTACTACATATGGGAAACAGTAACCCCAGAGCAACGTATCAACTCTGCGGTACGGCACTGACAGTGGTGGAGAATGAAAAGGACCTGGGGGTAATTGTGCAGGCAGATATGAAGTTCTCTGAGCAGTGCAGACGAGCTGCAAGAGTAGCTCATGGTGTCTTGTCAATGATATACAGGAATTTTTCTAGCAGGGATAAGGAGGTGATTATTCCCTTGTATAAGGCAATGGTTAGGCCACATTTGAGTACTGTATACAGGTCCGGAGTCCTCATTTCAAGAAGGATGTAGAGCTGCTGGAACGAGTACAGAGAAGGGCAACAAGATTAGTGAATGGAACAAAGGGTTGCTCTTACGAAGAAAGGCTTACGTTTTGCAAATTACAGAGTCTGGAGACTGATCTGATAGAGGTGTATAAGGCTTTGAATGGTTTTAGCATGCTCAATGCCAATGGGATTCTTCATCTTGCTCAGAATAATCACCTCAGAGGGCATAAATTCAAATTGAGGAAGGACGGATGTCGGATAGATGTGCGGAAATTTGCCTTTGGCCAGCGGGTGGTTGGTTGGTGGAACCGACTTCCATCACTAGTTGTTGAAGTTGATAGCCTAAAAAAATTTAAAGCTCAACTGGACAGGTATTTCGAATGAACGGAGGGGTAAAAATGGGAGTGGTATGTGTTTTTTTTTTTTTTTTTTTTTTTTTTTGGCTGATGCTGAATAAGCTTGCTTTCTTGCATCATATGCCTCTACTAATGATGCTAAAGGGCTGGAGATGTGCAAATGTGACTCCAATTCACAAAGGAGGATCAAAGGGTGACACAGGTAATTATAGACCTGCTAGTTTAACTTCTGTTCCAGGGAAATTAATGGAGGCACTGGTTAATGAAGCACAGCAGGATCATCTAGACAAGACTTCAGTTATAGCTCAGACACAGCTTGGTTTTGTTAAGGGGAAATCTTGCCTGACCAATTTGATTGGATACTATGATGTGGTCACAAAAGAACTGGATGCAGGGAATAACATTTATATATTTAGATCTTAGAAAGGCTTTTTATACTGTTGCACATGGAAAACTTCTGCACAAATTGGAGAAGAGCAGAATTAGAGGCAAATTGCTGCTATGAATAAAGAGAGTGTTATTTGTGTGTTATTTGGTCTTTAGGAGCATTAGCAACTAAGGCCATATTGCTCCGGGAAATGCGGTGGTCATTCCTTGACCTGTCCGCATCCTCCGTATTTGGTGGTGACAGGCTCGAACCCGGGTCTATTCAAGAAGCGTGTGCTACGCACTTCTGCTCCTTCCCACCTGGCTACAGAGGCGCCTATGAATAAAGAGAGAGTTGAGCGGGAGAAGACAGAGTCGTAATCTATGGACACTGCTCTTCGTGGACTAATGTTATTAATGGAGTCCCTAAGGGTTCAGTGTTGGGTCCATTGTTGTCTGTTGTTACAAATGATATTGATGATGGTATATCAAGCTTAATATCCAAGTGTGCAGACGATACGAAGGTTGACAGGGTTGTTAAGGACACTAATGACAGTACGCTGCTGCAACAGAATCTAGAAAGGTCAAGCAGACGGGCTGAGAGGTGACAAATGAAGTTTAACATTGACAAATGTAAAGTACTACACACATGGGAAGCAGCAACCCCAGAGTGACATATCAACTCTGTGGTACCACAATGACAGTGGTAGAGAATGAAAAAGACCTGGAGTTAATTATGCAGGCAGATATGAAGTTTTCTGAGCAGTGCAGATGGCTTGCAAGAGTAGCTCATGGTGTCGTGTGAATGATATACAATAATTTTTCTAGTAGGGATAAGGAGGTGATTATCCCCTTGTATAAGAGGCATATGATGCAAGAAAGCAAGCTTATGCAGAATCATTCAAAAAAGAAAAAAAAAAAAAAAAAACACGCTCCCATTTCACCCCTCCGTTCGATCCAAATACCTGTCCAGCTCAGCCTTCAATTTATTTAGGCTATCAACTTCCACAACAATAGATGGAAGTCTGTTCCTCCAATCAACTACCCGCTGGCTAAAGGCAAACTTCTGCACATCTATCCTGTAACTCTCTTTCCTGAATTTAAATTTAAGCAAACTCGGGTGATTATTCTGAGCAAGAGGAAGAATCCCATCAGCATTGAGCATGCTGAAACAATTTAAGTCTTTATACACGTCAATCAGATCACCTCACTAGTCTCTGGACACTGTAATCTGCAAAACTTAAGCCTTTCTTCCTCTTGCTCAGAATAATCACCCGAGATCGGGTAGTTGACTGATTGGTGGAACAAACTTCCATCTTATGTTGTGGAAGTTGATAGCCTAAATAAATTGAAGGCTGGGGTGGGCAGATATTTGGAACGAATGGAGGGGTGAAATGGGAGCTTTTTTTTTTATTTTGGCTGATGCTGCGTAAGCTTGCTTTCTTGTATCATATGCCTCTATTAATGCTAATGCCTATTTTTTTTGTCCAAAAAATAGTAAAGTGACATCTGCATTTAGCTTACTCAATCCATTTTAAGCTGTAAACTCTTCATGTGCTGCAATTTACACAATTCAAGTCTGTCAGTAAAATCATGCGCTTTTGAGCCCATGGTTAACTCTTCACTCTCATTCAAAACAGATCCCAATCCTTCCTAAAATGAGATTTCCAAACCTATATGTAATATGCAGCAGGATAATCATCTTGTCATTGCTAGCTTCTTATTTTAGTAATACTACATGTGGGAAGAATTATTTCTATTATAACATGCTCTCACCTCTTTGTCGGCATGTTATGCTAGGAATAATGCATCCCACATGCAGTATCTTGCATTTTTAATGATAACCCTCAATTGGCAATTTTCAGCAAATCTTCTAACTTACCCTGACTTTGGTGGTGCACCATGGCAAGTCCTGTCACTGACCACACTGGCAACCTGTTTATACTAAAAGTTCAGAAAACTTGATATATCTTAACAATAAAATTAATAAATATTGAAAACAGCAAGAGGACCAGCTACAGAGAAGATTGCACTAATAATATTAGTTCAACAACTGTCTCTACTGTCTAAGCATTCCATTAACAAGCCCCTAATGCTCCAACAATCCAATTTGTAAAGCAGTCTTTCAATTCAAGTCTGTCAGTAAAATCATGCGCTTTTGAGCCTGATTTTGAAATTGTGGAACAATTTCAAAAGGTTTACTGAAATCTAAGAATATGATGTCAAAATTATTTTTTACATCCAGTTCCTTTGTGACTACACAAGAATTAGATGCAAAATATATAATTTATTAATATGATGTGACTTCATCATAGCAGCTAATTGGATTAGTCAGAAAGATTTCCCTTTAACAAATCCATGCAATGATTCCCATATAACTGCATTCTGCCAATATGAAACTCCCATTAATAATTCATCCACCTCCACTATTTTCCCTGGAACAGACCTCAGAGATTTATGATTATTAAGTTTACCCAATGATCCCCCCCCCCCACACACACACTTTGTTAATAGAGAGACATTTACAAATCTACAATCTGTATGGACTTCCACTGAATCCAAGAAAAACTCGCATAATTATGATCACAGGTCTATTAACCTCAATTGCAGCCTATTTTTTATAACTATTTAAATTCTCTCAGCCACAGGCACCATATTTACTTCTAGTTGCAATAATTTCTCTTTCGATTTCCTCTCAGTTGCTGTCACCAAAAATCATTTTGTTCCCAATTCACCAATTCATCCATTCATTCCAAATGTTTGTCTAGTTCTGCCATGAATTTATTTAAGCTGTCAACTTTCACAACACAGAAGGAAGTTTATTCCAGCAATCAACCACCCACTTGCTAAAGGCAAATTTTCACACATCTATTCTACAACTATCTTTCCTTAAAATTTAATTTATTTTCCCTCAAGCAATTAATCTCGGCAAGGGGAAGTATCCTATCAGCACTGAGCTTGCTCAAACCATTCAAGGCCTTATACACCTCGATCAGATCACGACAGAACTTAAGCTTTTCTTTGTAAAAGCAACCCTTTGTTCCAGTTACCAATCTCTTTGCCCTTCTCTGTACACGTTCCACCAGTTCCACATCCTTCCTAAAATTAGGGCACCAGACATTAGCATTATTAGAGGCATTTCATGCAAGAAAGCAAGCTTATGCAGCGTCAGCCAAAAAAAACCACTTCCACTTCACCCCTCTGTTTGTTTGAAATACCTGTCCAGCTGAGCCTTAAATTTATTTAGGCTATCAACTTCCATGACAAGGGATGGAAGTCTGTTCCACCAACCAACTACCTGCTGGCTACAGGAAAATTTCCGCACGTCTATCCTACATCTGTCTTTTCTCAATTTCAATTTATGCCCTCTCAGGTGATTATTCTGAGCAATAGGAAGAATCCCATCAGCATTGAGCATGCTCAAACCATTCAAGGCTTTATATACCTCTATCAGACCACCTCGCTGGTGCCTAGTCTCCAGACACTGTAATTTGCAAAACTTAAGTCTTTCTTCATAAGAGCACCCCTTTGTTCCATTCACTAATCTTGTTGCCCTTCTCTGTATTCGTTCCAGCAGCTCTACATCCTTCTTGAAATGAGGCCTCCAGACCTGTATACAGTACTCTAAGTGTGGCCTGACCATTGCCTTATACAAGGGAATAATCACCTCCTTATCCCTGCTAGAAAAATTCCTGTATATCATTGACAATACTCCATGAGCTACTCTTGTAGCCCGTCTGCACTGGTCAGAGAACTTCATATCTGCCTGCACAATTACCCCCAGGTCTTTTTCATTCTCTACCACTGTCTGTGTTTTACCACAGAGTTGATATGTTGCTCTCGGGTTGCTGTTTCCCATATGTAGTACTTTACATTTGTCAATGTTAAGCTTCATTTGCCACCTCTCAGCCCATCCTTTCCAGATCCAGTTGCAGCAGCATAGTGTCAGTAGTGTCCTTGACAACCCTGCCAACCTTTGTATCGTCTGCAAACTTGGACATTAAGTTTGATATACCATCATCAATATCATTTATGAATACAGAAAACAATAATGGATCCAAAACTGAACCCTGAGGGACTCCACTAATAATATTAGTCCACGATGAGCAGTGTCCATTGATTACCACTATCTGTCTTCTCCCCCTCAACCACCCCTTTATCCATAGTAGCAATTTGCCTCCAATGCCACACTGCTCCAATTTGTGCAGCAGTCTTCCATGTGCAACAGTATTAAAAGCCTTTCTAAGATCCAAGTATATAATATTAAAGTTATTCCCTGCATCCAGTTCTTTTGTGACTGCATCATAGTATCCAATCAAATTGGTCAGCCAAGACTTCCCCTTAACAAAACCATGTTGTGTCCGAGCTATAACTGAAGTCTTGTCTAAATGATCCTGCAGTGCTTCTTTAACCAGTGCCTCCATTAATTTTCCTGGAACAGAAGTTAATCTCACAGGTCTATAATTACTTGTGTCAGCGTTTGATCCTCCTTTGTGAATTGGGGTTACATTTGCACATCTCCAGTCTGTGGGTACCTCCCCTGAGTCCAAAGAAGCTCTCATAATTATGACTAGGGGTTTGCTTACTTCCTTTGCTGCCTCCTTTAATATAAATGGATAGATCCCATCCACCCCAGGTGCCTTTCTTGTGTTTATCTTCAACAATTTCTCCTCCACTTTACTCTCAGTTATTACAAGATTCTCTAGCTTACTGCCAGAGTTGAATACACCTCTGGCATTCCTCTCGCTGAATAACTCCTCATATGTGAATGTCGATGCAAAATATTCATTTAGTTTGTTAGCTACCTGAGCAGGATCATCTACAGTTGACTCATCGATATCAAATCTTGAGTACATCTATAAAGTACTCAAGGTGTGGCGTGACCATTGCCTTTTAAAAGGGGATAATCGCCTCCTTATCTCTGCTAGAAAAATTAGTATTAGTAATGGCCATATGGTGCAAGGAAGTGTAAAGCTTATGCTGCACCAGCCAAAAATAGAAGTAAAATAATAATAATAAAATAAAAAATAAAAGAAAAGGAAATAAACAACCTATGCATTTCTCTCCTCCCGTAGGTAACTATCCAGCTGACCTCTGAATTTCCTCAAACTATCAAGCCTCAACCACCCATTTAGATACCTTATTCCAGTAATTTATAACTCGCTGGTTAAAATAAAATTCCTGCACTCCAGTCTAAACATCTTTCCCCCATAACTTGAATTTATGGCCCCTATTTGAAATAATGTTGTTGGGATACACAATGCCCTGCTATTTTTCACGTTAAAACATACTATTACGGAGCAAAGGTAGCAGTCATTAATATGATCCAGAGGTTCCCTTAACACCATGGGAATGGCAGATTTATGGGTTGTGTAACGACTGACGCAGCGTAAAAAATTACACAATGTCAGTCGTTACACAACACAATAATCAGTTGTTACAAATTACACAATGATCCTACACATCTTAAATGCAATAAATTTAATTATCACTAATGGTTTAAAAATCACCAGGAGGTCAAGGAATACACACGAGAGACTTACTGTTAAAGTAATTAACATAAGACAGCAGATTTTTGGTAGCTGTATAATGAATGAACTGTCCTCCATTGCCATTCTGAACTATGATGATCCTACGCTAATGGAATTTTTCGGTGACAAGCCAACCTTGTTTCAGCAAGTCAGGCTTCAGCAGAAAGCGAAATGTGTGATAACCAAGAGAAGAACAGCATGCTACCACTAGCATAACCAACTTAGAGGCCTACCTTAACCACTCACTAAACAATCAGGGAAGACTGTGTATGAAATCGACCATGGAGGCTGAGTATTGAAGGTATATAAAAAAAAATTTCCTCTATGAGGAATGGCAAAATATTTCCACTTAATTTCCCAAAATTGGTGCAAGTTAGCTGCATAGGCTTTCTACAGCAATGAAGGCAAAAATTAGGCCTCCATCATGCAGTTTTTTTTTCTTTAATGGCAAAATGTATTTGAAATATGTTATCTAATAGCAAAGCTCTCGCACACTCGTTAGCAATTAAAACTGCCAGCAAATACGTGAAAACTCTGCTATTAGATAATTATCATTATATCTCCTTTTCATCTCCTTTCACTTTACTTCCCTAGTAGTATTAGCAAATGATGCAAGAAAGCAAGTTAATACATCATCATCATCAGCCATTTTCAATCCACTGCAGGATGAAGGCCTCTCCAGCAACTTTCCAGTTCCTTCTGTTTTGAGCACTGGCCATCCATTTACTACCGAAAAACTCATGAATTTCATCTATCCATCCCCGCCTTTGTCTTCCAGGTTTTCTTCTAGCTCCTCTTGGGTACCATTCTGTTATTTTCTTAGTCCATCTGTCATCATGTCTTTGAGCTATGTGTCCTGCCCAAGACCATTTTAGTTCTTTAGTTTTAATAAGAATGTCCTTTACTTGAGTTTGCTGCCTAATCCATGTGTTTCTCTTCTTATCTAACAGTCTGATTCCCAATATAATTCGTTCCATTCTTCGCTGTGTAGTTCTCAGCTTCTCTTCCATTCTTTTGGTGAGTGCCCAAGTTTCACTTCCATAAGTCATGGTGGGGAGTATACATTGATTCATTATTTTACATTTCAGACAAACTGAGATATTGCTCTTCAGTATGCGACTATATTTCCTGAATGCTATCCATCCAAAATTTATTCTTCTCTTGACTTCCAGCCATTTATCATTATTACAGCTAATAACTTGTCCCAGATAAGTATATGACTCCACCTTTTCAATTACTGTTCCTTCAATCATAATTTCCCTTTCCGTGGCATACTTGTTCATCATTACTTTTGTTTTAGCCATATTCATCTTTAGTCCAAAGTCCTTACTAACTGTGCATAACTGATTAAGATTTTCCTCTAATTCTTTGGGATCGTGGCTTATAACCACAATGTCATCTGTAAATCGTAAATGGTTTAGGTACTCTCTGTTCACATTGACTCCTTTCTGCGACCAGTCTAATCTTCTGAAAGCTTCCTCAAGGGCAGCAGTAAACAGCTTCGGAGATATTGTGTCTCCTTGTCGAACTCCTTTATCGATTTTAAATTTGCTACTGTCTTTTGTCTAGTCTAATAAAGGAGGTAGCACTCTCATATATTTTCTTCAAAATCATAATATATGGGATATCTATGCCTTGTCTTTCCAGTGCACGAAACATTGCCTTATGATGTATGGAGTCAAATGCCTTTTCATAATCCACAAATGCCAGGCATAATGGTGTTTTATATTCATTTGCTTTCTCCATTAGCTGTGATATTACGTGAAGGTGATCCATAGTTGAGAATCCTGTCCTAAAGCCAGCTTGCTCTTTCGGTTGATTCTCATCAAGTATTCTTTCTAATCTGTTAGTAATGACCCTTGTGAACAACTTGTAGATATGGGATAACAAGCTAATTGGTCTATAATTTCCAATTTCTGATTTATCTCCTTTCTTATGCAGCAAAACTATGATTGCATTATTCCACTGCTTAGGCGTCACACCTTTTCTAATGCACTTTGTGAAGAGCCTTGCCAGTTTTTGTGTTATGTCTCTTCCTCCCAATTTTAACAACTCTATAGTAACTTCATCTTCCCCCGGGGGCTTTCCGATTCTTCATTTTCATCAATGCATGTTCTACCTCATCAGAAAGAATATCGAGTATGTTGTATGTGTTGCTACTTTGCAATCCATCTTCCCCACTGCTGGTATCATTCCCTCGCTCTTTGTATAATTCTCTATAGTAGTCTTCTGCTATTTGAATTATGCCTTCTCTGCTGTTTATAAGTACACCATCGCTATTCTTCAGTTTCAGTATCATTTGTCTTTCTGTATTACTGCTCATGGCTGCTGATTTAAATCCTTTGTTTTCCCTTAATGCTTGTTCTACTTTTCTTGTGTTAAATCTTCTTATGATCTCTCTGAGTCTCTTTCTAATGGCTTTGCATAACTCAGTATACTCAATTTTCTCCCTGTCAGTGTTTTTCTTGCTGTTCATTTGTCGTCTTCAGTTCATCATGACAAGTGTTTCTTGACTAATTTTTTCTTCTTTGGATTTCTGTTTCCCTATAGGTTTCTTGGGCTTTATCACTTTCAGAAAGTTGTAATATTCCTCGTCGATATCTTGGTCCTGAGCAGTCTGCAGAAGCTCAAACTTGTTCTTAAGTTCCAGTACGTACTGCTTTTTCTCCTCCTCTGTTATCTCAAAGACCTTTGTATTATTTACTCGAGTCAGTTTTTTCCTTTCCTTTCCTACATCTATATCAAGTGCACATCTTACCATTCTGTGATCACTTCCAACATTTACCTTATTCAGGACGGTAACATCATTCACAATATATATTCTGTTAGTGAGGATGAAGTCGATTTCATTAGTTATTAATCATTTGGACTCTTCTATGTCCAATTTCTGTTCACCCTTTTCTTGAAAAAAGTGTTCATTACTGACAGTCCTTGAGATTCTGCAAATTCCACAAGTCTTTCACCTCTTTTGTTTCTTTTACCAATTCCAAAATTTCCTATAGTTCCTCTTTCTGCGCTGTTTTGCCTTTTTCCAACCTTAGCATTGAAGTCCCCCATAATAATAGTGTAGTGGGTTTTCTGCTCATCTAGAAGACTCTCAATTTCGGTGTACATTTCTTCAACCTCTTCATCATCATGGCTCGATGTTGGTGCATAAATCATTATAATATTTAGCTTGTACCTCTTAGAATTGAGTATTAGTCTTGACACCCTTGGTGAGGTACTTTTGAATTCCAAAATGTTGTTTTTAAAATCTTTATGGACCAGAAACCCAACTCCACCTTCACTCCTTTCACTGTTTCCATTGGTGTACAGCAGATTTCCACTTGATAAACTTATAAGTGATTCATTTCTTCTTCTTGTTTCAGCCAAACCGATGATATTCCAATTCACATTTTCTAATTTCTTTTCCAGCTCTAATATCCTGTCTTCACCGATTAGTGATCGTACGTTATAACAGGCCAAGTTCAGTTTCCATGCATGGCAGCCTGGTCGTACTCAGAGATTCTTAGCACCCTCTGCTTCCACTCTGATCCTCTCGCTGCCGTAAGAGGGAGAGTGAAAGCTGCTGGGGACTGAAGGCCATTTGTATTGTTGTGCTCTCGTATGTTGGAGGGTTTGGTCTTTTCCTCTTCACGCTGACCAGGCGTCTTGAAGAGAACCACTCTACACGTACGTTGCCACCTAAGTGACGTAACAGGGCTTACCATCGAGAAGGTGTGCATGAGTGGATTTTAAGGAGGCAGGCCAACCGGACTTCTTCTAAATCTTCTGTAATAGAGAGATATTGGATCCATCAGTGTTTTAGGCTGAGTGTCTGATAACACACAGGATACCTGTTCCCATCTAGTTAATACAACAAACATCAAACACACACAAAAAAAGCTTCCCATTTCACCTGTCCATCCCCTCCAGTAATTTGTGTAGCTATTTCTTGCATTTATTCAAACTACCCACTTTCACAATACCAGATGGAATTTCGTTCAAATAACCAAGTACCCTCTGGCCGAAGGCAATTTTCTGCACAATCTATCCTGAAATCGTTATTCTCAATTTAAATTCATTTTCACCTATTTGTGTTTCCAAAAATGAGTAAAGATGACATCAGAATTTAGTTTACTCATCTGTTTGAAGCCCCAAATGCTTTTTGGTAAAAAAGACTTCATTATTTTGTGCTCCTGACTAATCCAGTTGAGCTTCTCTGGATCCGTTCCAACCCTTCCTGAAATGAGGCTTCCAGACTGTATGTAGTGGTGCAAGTCACCTGCATAGAAATGTAATTTCTCTGAGATGTAGTCTAAACATTGCCTTATACAATGGGATAACCACCACCATATCCCTGCTGGAAAAATTCCTGTATATCACTGACAAAGGCTGTCCTAGCAGCCTGTCTGCACTGTTCCAAGAATTTCATATCTGACTAAACCCAGGTTTTTTCTTTATTTTCCACTACCCTGAATGTCGAACCACACAGTTAGTATGGGATTACTGCTGCCCATATGAAATACCTTCCATTTTTCAATGTTAAACTTCAGTTGCCAATTCTCAAGACCACCTGCCTCAATTTTTCTAGATCTTATATCAGTAGCATACTCTCATTAATCACCTTGCCAACCTTAGCATCATGCAAACTTAAGATTTTAAGCCTGATATGGCTGTTGTTGTCATTTGGTTTTTATGAGCATTAGCAACTAAAGCCATATTGCTCCATGGATATGCGGTGGTCATTCCCTGACATTTCTGCATCCTCCGTATTTGGTGGTCACAGGCTTGAACCCGGTCTAATCAAGAAGCGTGTGCTGCTCCTGCCCACCCGGCTACAGAGGTGCCCCCTGATATGGCAAAAAACATTTTCAACTGTATTACTGTAACTTTCATTCTGAGATAAAAACCCAGTAAGTTAACTTACTTGTAAAAAGAAATGTAATTTCCCTTTTTCATTTAAGAAGAATTTTAAAAGCTACAATTTTTAGCTTGCTTGCAGAACCAGCAATGTCCTCCGAATGATTCTTTTATATTCTTTACAGCCCTTGAATCAGCTGCACTGATTTTAAGAACAGAAGTGAGGAAGTTCACATTTCGTCAATGTCATGCATACCGGTGGGAGCAGTGTTTTGTTTGGAGACCTCGGAACAAAGAAAGCATTAGGCCATTTTGATTTTTATCCTAATGGTGGAATTTCTCAGATGGGCTGCAGTAAGTAACCTTTTTGACTAGATAAAAAGCAAAATAATTTGTTTATTATGATGAAGTAAAATTTTCTTCCCTATAATGAAGTTTAGTAAAAATATTTCCACGTATAACACTATGCACATATCTTAAAAAAAATAGCATTCACGTATCATGAGAATCTCTCACTTGAAAACACATGCAGTAGTTCTCATTTCTTAATCAAGTCTTACAGCTAAAGTTGTTATAGAATTATCTTTCAGTATAAAGACTGCGTTTTTTTTTTTTTTTTTTTTTTTCCGAAAAATAATATAAGTAGATGGGAGTTTGAACACTGGCATTTTCTTACACCACACAGAAGAAAATCGATTACAACCACTGTGTAAGCATGAAGGCATGTAGAAGATGTAGAAGGCATGAAGGCATATTGGTCCTTGAGGTTGTCACAGACATTCTCTCAGATATGCCAGACAAGCTGTACTTGCTACCTGGGAGTCTAAAACGCTGATGGAACTAATATTCGGGTGACACTCAAGTCAAGTGGACCCAATTTTGGCGAAGTCCGGACAGTCTGTGACAGCTAAATCCTCTGCTTGCACCTTCACGATGGTGGGACTGTTAGTAGTCCTGGGTATAACCTCCATGCACAAGTACATGGTGGGTGACCACCCAGTTGTGAACCAACGTAAGCAGAGGTCGAGGTGTGGCACCCACACCACATTGAGGAACGCCGACCCTCTATGTTACCAGACAGTACTAGGTGGTAGATGACTCATCAACCAGTGAAATACCACCACTTTGCTTATTGGAGGTTTGAAGTGGTGGAACCCATGTTTAGTCTCTAGAGCTAAGTTCCAGTCAGCCCTTCCCTACCTCTTCCATCATGCAGTATGATTGATGACTTTTGAGGTTATGATGAACGTCGTGGCGAGATCCAATATTCCTTACATTTCGAGGGTACAGCTCTAAAACACTGTTCACAGGCCGGCCGCTAGTTAGTACAAAACTAGCGGCTCGCCTATTGTTACCAATAGGCCGGACTGAACCTATTGGTAACTCTCTAGGAGGCTTCCGGATCAGCTAGCATATAATCTTGTTACCTCTACTCTGCCAGATAGTGACTGGAGGGAGTCAGAGTAGTGTGCATGCTGGGAGCATTGTCGAGGCCACGTTATGTCAAGGATCTGGGTATATTCTTACCATGTGTACGCCATATCCAAAAATTTCATTACTTCATACAGCATGTCCCACCCACTTTTTCTTACTATTGAATACACAATTAATTGTCAAACTAATAGAGCAAGCTTATCTGTGAAAAGATCTAAACCTCCCAAGCACTTCCTAATTCATTTCACAAATATACGTGGTCTCAATTCTAATCTCAACGATGTCCATTTCCACTTGCAGTCTGCCAACCCCATGTAATTTTTCTGACAGAATCTCAGTTATCAGTTGATTCAACTACTGCTCATCTCAGATGCCCAAATTATTCGCTATATGATTCCTTTCGCCTCAAAGGTGGTACTTGTGCATATGTCCGTTCTGATATTCCCTATCAGAGACTTGGCAATTTGGAATCTCCTCTCTTTGATCTTCTCTGGCTTAAAATCTCTCTACCTCATTGTGTCAAATTCATCTGTTGTCACTACCGTTCTCCCAACTCCATTAATCACTTGGAGCTCTTTGACTTCCTCTCTTTGCAACTTGACTTTCTCCAGTCCAACTTTCCTAACAGTTAGATAATGTTCCTTGGTGATTTTAATGTTCACAATTCCAGCTGGCTTCCATTTTCTAGTCACACTGAACCAGCAGGTCGAGATGCTGAGGCTTTTGCAATTACTAATGACCTTGCACAGATTGTTCATTTACCTACAAGAATACCAGACAATCCCAATCATACAGCCAATACGCTTGATCTTTTTCTCACAAACAACCCTTCTAAGTGCACGGTCGAAGTGAGAGGTCCTTTAGGCACTTCAGATCACAACTTGGTGATTGTCTCTTCTCCAATGGAACCTTTATCTCATGACTATTCCGAACCTTGTGTTGTTTGACATTACAACAATGCAAAATGGGATGACCTGCGAGACTTCTTTTCTTCTTTTCCTTGGCCGGATTAATATTTCAAATCTTCTAATGTCAACGTTTGCTCAGATCATGTCAGTGAAATTATTCTTGCAGGAATGGAATCCTTTATCCCACACTCCACTTTAAAACCTCGTCCCTTATCTAAACCTTGGTTTTCCAATAAATGTGCTAAGGCTGTTCAAAAGAAAAATGTTGCATGTCGTAATTGGCTTGTTGCTAATTCTTCAGTTTCATTTTCTGCCTACACCAAAGCTCGCAACAATTGTAAAGCAGTTATTAATCAATCAAAACTAGAGTTTGAACAGGCTAATTGTAGAAAACTTGCTTCTTGCCCTAATGGTAGCCGAGCATTCTGGTCTCTTACCAAAGCTATTGGCCGCAACTTTTGCCCATCTCTGCTCCCACCTCTGTCCAAACCTGATGGTTCTGTTTTCACTTGAGCGGATAAAGCTGACCTGCTAGCATCCCATTTTTCTTCCAGCTCATGTATTAATGATCTTGGTAAAACACCTCCCACCATTCCCAACACGCTCCATTCAATGCCTCCTGTGGTCTTCCGTCAAAAGGTTATCAGAAGGATTTTAATGAATCTTGATGCTAAGAAAGCTCCAGGTCCTGATGGTATTTCTCCACTTGTTCTCAAAACCTGTGCTCCTGAACTTACTTCTATTCTTTGTCGCCTTTTTTCACTTTCTTATTCCAAAAGTGTTTTTCCTTCTGCTTGGAAATTTGCTCATAATCCAGCCAGTTCCTAAAAAGGGTGACAAATCCCTCCCATCCAATTATCATCCCATTGCAATTACTTCTACTCTTTCTAAAGTAATCGAGAAATCAATTAACCACCAACTCTTAAACTACCTAGAATCCTTCCATCTGATCAACGATCGCCAGTATGGATTCTGTCAGTGTCGATCCACTGGTGATATTCTGGCTTATGTTACCCATTTATGGACTAATTTAATGGAAAGGTTCGGTGAAACACAAGTAGTTGCTCTTGACATCTCAAAGGCTTTTGATCGTGTTTGGCATAAAGGTCTTCTGAACAAGCTTCCATCTTATGGTCTGCCAACTGTTTTTAGTAATTGGTTATCCAGTTTTCTCTCTGATCGCTCACTGAGGGTGATGGTAAATGGCTGTCTGTCTTCTAACTTCTCCACTAATGCCGGTGTCCCCCAAGGTTCAGTTCTTTCCCCCACTCTTTTCCTCTTGTGTATTAATGACCTTCTTCCATTGACTAGAAATCCTATCCATAGTTTTGCCGATGATAGCACATTGCATTCAACTTTCCATTTTGAGAAACCTTGTCCTGCTCAATCAGCTTCAACTTCTCGAAATCTGCTACCAATTCCTTAAATGGCGATCTTCAGGTAATTCTCCAGTGGGGCAAAGACAACTTTGTTGATTTCAACCCTTCTTTTCAACCTTTCAAATATATCTCGCAAAAAGAATTCTTCTGCTCCTATGCTTATCTTTGGTTACACTCCGATTTCTAGGGAAAATGATATATCTCATTTGGGGATTACCCTGATTTCTAATCTCTCTTCGCACAAGCACATTACAAATATTGCTTCCTCTGCATCTAAAAAAACTTGGTTTTCTCTTTCGCTCTCAGCATTACTTTTCTTCCAAACAGCTGCTCACTCTGTATAAATCGCAAATCCGCCCTACCATGGAATATTGTTCCCACATCTGGGGTGGTGCCCCCAAAACCTTTCTCAGGCTTCTCGATTCCATTCAGAAGAGGGCAGTTAGGTTAATTAATGATTCATCTTTAACAAAGTCTCTCCTCTCGTTGTTTCATAGACGTACTGTTTCTGCTGTATGCCTCTTCTACAGATACTTCCATGGGCCCTGTTCTTCTGAATTGGCTTCTATAATTCCCGCTCTCTCTTTCAAAAGAGTCCGAACACGTGCCGTCACCAGCCAACATCCATTTACTGTCCAACTCCAAACTCACAGAACCAACTTTTTATCTTCCTCGTTTATTCATTCAACTGCCATTTTCTGGAACAACCTTCCTTCATACGTATTTCTTGAAAATTACAGTCTACAGAAGTTTAAGTCCAATGTCAACAAACATTTTCTTTTGTCTTCTTAATGCCCAACCCAAGCACGGTACTAAGCACTATAGGTTCTATTACAGTCAGTCCTCGTATAGCACAATAGTTGTGTTCCTAGAAACCGTCATGCAATGCAAAATCATGCAATATAAACAACAGGCCCTATGGGAAAAATAGGGTTAGGTGCCGACCACCCAAGATTGAACACACATTTGTAACCAAAACATTACCAAACACAATAAATAATCGTAATAAAATACTTGTGTATTTTATTAAGACTATTGCATAATAAAATATTGCTAATGCTTTTGCTTTCATCATAAGCAAACTTGTTTTTTGTTTGATTTTCTATCCAAACAGATGACAGCCGTTCCATCTCTTCCAATTCTTTGTGTCTTAATTTAATGGATTTTAATTACACTTTGAGTTGTTCCTGCTATGAAAGTTGTTTTTATTCTCTCTGCATTCTTTGTAATTCTCGGCGTTGCCTCATTTAGGTCTGTAGCATGTGCAATATCGCATGGTCTTTCATTTCGCTCAAACCATTTCACAATTTCATATTTTTTCTCTATCGACAGAGGCGGACTGGCCATAAGCCTTACCGTGGAAACTCCGGGTGGGCCGGAGGCCGGTGTGATTTTGGCCATAAACGCTAGTATGAGGCCACTATAAATTTTCCGGGGTAAGAATTTTTGACCCAGTCCACCTCTGTTTATCGATATTGCTTTTCTTTTTCACTCTGAATCTGCAGTGTCTTCGCCAGGACGCTTCTTTTTCACACCTTTTAAGTATTTTAATCATTTTTAGGGAATAAAGCATAATTATAAAACAAGGAGGCACACTTGATACAAATAAACAAAGCTGAGCACATGTAGCAACTGAATAAACAACACTGTAAAGGCAAAGATACACTATTAACACCTCACATTTTACTAAAGCACATTTCTAGGGGTTACTACCATAAAACAATAAAAACAATTTCCAGTTGCGTTTCTGCTAGTGGAATCTGTTATAAACTGGTAGTAAACTCGATCTAATTGCATTTGCGATTATACTGATAGCTAAAATTGTGTTGGTTTTTACGTTATTATGGTGAAATGTGTTTCCCCTTCACTGATATAAAGTTATAATCCCTTGGGGTGATTCTGCGTTCGACTGCCATTTCTTGTAAACATAACGGCAAATCGTGCATAAACAAATTCGGTTCATGTTATATAAGATATCGTTCCCCTATTTATAAATCGTGTATGATCGAATTCGTGTAGTGTAAACACGTGTTATACGAGGACTGACTGTACCTCTCATGTTTAGGGTTTACATAAAAAAAAAAAAAAAATCATTTTTCTTGCCCAACCTTATATATATATTTTATATATAAGGTTGGGCAAGAAAAATGTTACTACTACTATAATGAGAAGAATTTTATATTTGTTTATATGGGAAAAACATTACTACTTAAATGTGTGCTCAAAGGATTAAAGTTTTATTTATTTATTTTTTTTTTGTTTAGGTGTTAGGTCAGGTTAGCCATGTTGTTCATTTGTTTATTTTAGGTGTGACATCATACTATGAATGAATATCCCAGCTTATCTTCAGTATACAACAAAATATGTGTGAAAGATGATGGATTCAATATTAAACACAATGCTTGTGTGCACTAAGGAAGCAAGAAAATGTTTATAATTAATGGCATGGCATACTACATAAAAGTACAAAATTCTTCCCATTATAGTAGTAATCATCCATACATATCCAGGTTTGGACACATGGATGATTACCACTATAATGGGAAGAATTTTTTTTATCATGTATTATGTTTGTGTACGTTCACATAAATTACATTGTGCTGGTTGAATAAAGAAAAAAAAAAAAAAAAAGAAATTAAGAATAACCTTCGGTTTTATCTTCAGTCTCCAATGGATTTTGAACCCAGATCTTTACAAACAAACAACAACAAATGGCAACTCTACTATTACTGTCAGAGAGAATATATTCATATCTGATCCTTTAAATGGGTTGCATGTGCTGAGTCTATTGTCACGGTGTGTAATCCTGGGTGAGAATGTTTAATTTGGTTTTATTTGTTTGTTGAATTATACATAATTAATATTTGTAGAGACTGAAAGACTATTGGAGCTCATCCTTAGAGTTGCCAGGATGAGGAGGATTTAACCCCAGTGGCTCACATCTGGTGAGAATGGGCGCCACATACCCAAGGTCCTGAGCTAGATATCATCATTATTCTCTTTCTTCGTAATTCCTTTCTACTTTTCTTTTTTTCTCTCTCTCTCTCTCTCTCTCTCTCTCTCTCTCTCTCTCTCTCAGGGTAACTCGGAAATTTTTTTTGGCCAGCGCAGCATAAGCTTCAGGCTTCCTTGCACCATGCAGCTAATAATGATAATAATAATAGTGGAAACCTAAGATTACTGGCCAGTATTAAAAAAAAAAAAAAAAAAAGAGTACATTCAAGATGACACACACAAATATACATTTAAAATTAAAAAACTGTATACTCACCGGCAATACAAAAGCATTCTGAATTGAATTATTTATGAGTGTGATGTTCCATTTTCCAGCACGAATTTTCAGAAGGTCTTCATTTGTTTTCAAAAGTCTAAAGGCTACATTAATAACCCTTTGGGTAACAGGATGACTAGGAGGCAGCACACTTTCCTTGTATATTTCTAGTTGCTACAAAAATTTAAATACTGAAAATATATATATATATATATATACACCTTAAACAAATACTAGGGAGAACAGTTATTCAATTTCTAATATATTTTTTTTTTTTTTTCAATTAGAAAGTGTTTCACAGATAAACTAACTTAATATTAATCATTAGAAATTTGAGCAAACATATACAGTAGAACCTGGATAAGAAATTCCTGCATAAGAAGTTTTCCACTGTACTAGATTTGGTTTCTGAAGTCCCAATTTCACCTCTATATATTGTAAAGTATTATTTTCCCGCTTAAGAAGTTTCCCAGAAGTTTTCCAACATAAAAAGTTCATGATAAAGAATACACAGTGTATTATTATGACGCTTTCCCACTTAATGTTTTTTTTTAAATATAGAAATTATTTTTTTCTTATATTGAAAATAAAGAAATGTTAAACAATATAAACATTTTGGTAATTGAACAAGTTAGTGCCAAGCACCATTTTAGTTTGTAGAAAACCAACGAAGTAGGTGAAATTGTATTGTTTTTTTATATCTCATGTTGTTAATGCCTTCACAACAAGTTGCCTGGATATTGCACTTCTCCAATAAGCAACACTTCACCAATGGAGAAGAATAATGTTACTTATTCTCGGCAGATACCACCACTCAGAGGATTCTTGATGAATACTACCAACCAGGGGTGGTGGTATCCACCGAGAATCCATTGGCGAAATGTTGCCTATTCGAGATTCCCGCTTTGACTATTTGTCAAAGCGTTGCTTATTCTATGTAGTTTAGGGCAACTCGTTGTGAAGGCATTCACAATATGAAATATCACAAAAATGATGCCACCTACTTCAGTGATTTATTACGAACTAAAATTATGCTACGCACTAACTTGTAGTATATGAATCAAAGTGAGGAACACAGGTGAAAACTGTACAGCAATGAGGATTTAGAGGGAACACAGGTGAAAACTGTACAGCAATTTAAATACCTGGGTGCAATTATCCAGGCTGATGGATCATCTATGCAGGAAATTGAGAAAAGACTGGGGAAGGTAGAAAGGTTATAGGAATGCTTAATTCTGTGCTGTGGAATAAAAATATTATTAACAAAACTAAACATCAAATATATAATGCAATACTATGAAGTGTTTTATTATATGGATGCAAGACTTGGACCTTAACTGAAACACAAAAAAAATAAACTACTGGCCATTGAGATGGATTTTTGGTGAAGATCGGTAAGAAAGACTAGAACTGAAAAAGTTAGAAATGACATCTTAAAGAATGCAATGAATGTCCAAAAAACCATCATCAATAAAATAGAGGAGAAAAGATCAGAGTGGTTTGGCCATGTGAAGAGAATGGAGGACAACAGATTTTCCAGAGGAGCAATCGAGAAGGAAAAGGAGAGGAAGATCAAGAAGGACATGGATTGAGTGTGGTGAGAGCAGCCATAAATAGAATAGGACTGGTGGACAGAGATTGAGAAGATAAAAGAAAATGGAAAAAAAATAAATAATAAATAAAGGAATGACTTTTTGATGTTAGATCGAGGAGAACCATTGTAATAACGGAAAAAAAAAATCTCGCACAGCCATACTGAAAAAGAACGAAGTATTTTTTTAACTAGCTGGCACTTAATAATTATTGAGTCTTTATTGACTGTACCATAGCCGATAAATAACAAAGGGTATGTTATATCCATCACGACAGGAAGCTAGGGGCTAATGGAAAGCATGGTTGATGGCATACATATTATGTCATAAATAAGTTATGTAATACTAACATAACATAATGAAATATATAAAAGGTATACAAACGATATTTATAATACACTCACACATTTAAGTACACAATCTTCACCATAACAAGAGGGGGTGGGGGCAAACTATTTACTGATGACTAGCCAAGGCAGGCCAACAGGCAGCGAAAACTATAGGATAGGTACTACTATATACAGTAAGAAAGACTGTAGACTCTTGATTTTATGGGATAGATGATAATAAAAAAAATCCCAGATAATTGATTTCCCAGTTAATCCAAAAATACAGTAAGTCCCCGACATACGTTCCAGGACTTCTTACGTAAGGCGAGTTTTACATAACTCGGGAATGACTAATGAAATACTTGTACTATATCCCTGATATAACAAATTTACAAAAACCACATAATATCCACAGAAGAATGAAGAACAATAGTTATATATTTTTATACATATATATCAGTTAAATATATAGATTTTATATATTTAATTGTATAGAAGTTATATATTTTTAATTAGTTCAATTAAAAACTTTATGTGAGGACAGTGGTGAAGTGGCACATAAGAAAAGAAAACATAAAAGGGAGAAAGAACGCATGTTATTGCACTGAAAAATCTGATATGCATTTTGTAGTTGTTATTATAGTTGACATCATTGGTGCCAATCCCTTCGCTGCTTCTCGTATTCTGTCTTTCTCTATTATTGCGTTCACCGTTGACACTGACAAATCTGAATTCTGCACAATATTTGCTAATGTTTGACCATTTTCACACATCCTTATTATTTTCATTTACCGATCCCACTCAATTGCTTTCCTTTCCTTGGTAGATTTACTAGTACAAATCTCACTTATTCTCTTAGTCGGCACTGATATAACAATCAAAATAAAATTTTCTGTAAACTTCACAGGGTTAAGGCAAAAACTCGCTATTATTACCCCACATGAGCTCGAATTTTACTAAAGCACATTTCTGGAGGTCACTACCATAAAACAATAAAAACAGTTTGCACTTTCCAGTTTATTAGACTTTTCTGTTAGTGCAATTCATTATAAATGGATAGTAAACTCAATCTTATTGCACTTACGATAATACAAATACCTGGAATTCTGTGGGTTTATTATTAAGGTGAAATGTGTGTCCTCTTCACTGAAATCTTCAGTGAAGAGAACACACTGAAGTCAAAAAAAAACATTAATAAATTTTAAGAATCTTCGCTTCATTCCTATTTTTAGGTTTGCTACTCCGTATATCACTTGTACGTGCTGTGATCGTCTTTATTGATTGCTTATTTATTTTATTATTTTTTTTTTTTTTCACTGTTTTAAATTTTTAAATCCTAAAAAAGAAAAAAAAAAAATTGAGGGAAAAAATTAACGTAAGTTGGAGACTTACTATATCTAAAAATGTTCAGCAACCTACGTTAAAAGTTTGGCGATAGATAAAACTTACCACGCACTACTCACATATCCAATGCAATGCACTCCTTTATTTTAGCATTAGCAGAGGCATATGATGCAAGAAAGCAAGCTTATGCAGCATCAGCCAAAAAAAAAAAAACCGACTTCCACTTCACCCCTCCGTTCGTTTGAAATATCTGTCCAGCTGAGCCTCACATTTATTTAGGCCTTCCACTTCCACGACAAGGGATGGAAGTCTGTTCCACCAACCAACTACCCGCTGGCTAAAGGCAAATTTCCGCATTCTATCCTATATCTGTCTTTCCTCAATTTGAATTTATGCCCTCTCAGGTGATTATTCTGAGCAAGAGGAAGGATCCCATCAGCATTGAGCATGCTCAAACCATTCAACGCTTTATACACCTCTATCAGATCACCTCGCTGGTGCCTAGTCTCCAGACACTAATTTGCAAAACTTAAGCCTTTCTTCGTAAGAGTACCCCTTTGTTCCATTCACTAATCTTGTTGCCCTTCTCTGTACTCGTTCCAGCAGCTCTACATCCTTCTTGAAATGAGGCCTCCAGACCTGTATACAGTACTCTAGGTGTCGCCTCCTGACCATTGCCTTATACAAGGGAATAATCACCTCCTTATCCCTGCTAGAAAAATTCCTGTATATCATTGACAAGACACAATGAGCTACTCTTGCTGCCCGTCTGCACTGCTCAGACAACTTCATATCTGCCTGCACAATTACCCCCAGGTCCTTTTCATCCTTTACCACTGTCAGTGTAGTACTACAGAGTTGATACGTTGCTCTGGGGTTGCTGATTCCCATATGTAGTACTTTACATTTGTCAATGTTAAATTTCATTTGCTACCTCTCAGCCCATCTGCTCAACCTTTCCAGATCCTGTTACAGCAGCATAGTGTCAGTAGTGTCCTTGACAACCCTGCCAACCTATATATCGTCAGCAAACTTGGACATTAAGCTTGATATACCATCATCAACATCATTTATAAATACAGAAAACAATAATTGACCCAACACTGAACCCTGAGGGACTCCACTAATAACATTAGTCCACGATGAGCAGTGTCCATTGATTACCACTCTGTCTTCTCCCCCTCAACCACCCCTTTATCCATAGCAGCAATTTGCCTCCAATGCCACACTGCTCCAATTTGTGCAGCAGTCTTCCATGTGCAACAGTATCAAAGGCCTTTCTAAGATCCAAGTATATAATATCAAAGTTATTCCCTGTATCCAGTTCTTTTGTGACTGCATCATAGGATCCAATCAAATTAGTCAGGCAAGACTTCCCCTTAACAAAACAATGCTGCGTACAAGCTATAAATGAAGTCTTGTCTAGATGATCCTGCAGTGCTTCTTTAACCAGTGCCTGCATTAATTTTCCTGGAACAGAAGTTAAACTAACAGAACTATAATTATTTGTGTCGCCCTTTGATCCTCCTTTGTGAATTGGGGTCACATTTGCATATCTCCAGTCCATGGGTACCTCCCTTGAGTCCAAAGAAGCTCTCATAATTATGGCTAAGGGTTTGCTTACTTCATTTGCTGCCTCCTTTAATATAGCTGGATAGATCCTATCAACTCCGGGTGCCTTTTTTATGTTTATCCTCAACAATTTCTTCTCCCCTTTCCTCTCAGTTTTTACAAAATCATCTAGCTCACTGCCAGAGTTTACTTTACCTCTGGCATTCCCCTCGCTGAATAACTCCTCATGTGTGAATGTAGATGCAAAATACTCATTTAGTTTGGTAGCCACCTGAGCAGGGTCATCAACAGTTCAGGGCCTATGATAGATCATAAGCTAGAGCTATAACCTAGGTCACGAAAGTAGTTTATGCAGTCAAAGGCAGATTATGAGAAATCCTCATCCTTTGCCAAGGATTTCTCATAATCTGCCTTTGACTGCCTAACCTCCTTTGTGACTTGGTTATAGACTAGCTTATATCTATCATAGGCCGATAGTGGGTGATGTCACCCGTTAATTTATATGCATCCCACACATTTTTCTTCTCTGCCATATGTCTCATTAGTTTATCTGACATACTTAGTATAAATTTTAACACAGATAGAGATTTTGTTGGTTATTACTTAGTATCGGTAAGGGTATCCAATCCACGTATTTCACAAATTTTCCAGAGCCGACAAACCGGAAGTTTTTTTGGCTATTCTTAGCCACTTTATCGACCAATTGTTATATTAAATTATTTTCTGTAAATAGCTTATTATAGACTTAGGCAAGATCCTTTATTTATTCTGAATTGAGACAGGGAGATTTTGGAAGTTAATTAATATTTAAGTGTCCGTAGATTTACCATTCATAAATTACCGCCATTGTTATACTTTTTTATATATTTTTTTCAGCCTGGTCTGTACTTTTTAACAGGAGAGACTGCTTCTACAGGGATGGGATACACTTAAATAGAAAGGGTGCAAGAATATTTGCTGATGCTATTGAGGCAGTGTTAGGTGGGTCAGAAAACTGCTAGCTTGGGGGGATTCAAGGACTAATAGTTTAACAGTAGCCGTAGGCAGAGGTGAAAGTGATTCTTGCACTGCTTCTATTGGAATGAGCAGCAGCCTGGAAAACAAGATGCAGGGTATTTCAGAGACTGCTGGGAGTCATTGCGGAAAAATAAACACATGGGTTGTGTTATGGTAGCTAATAATAGAAACAGGTGCATGTATACTTGCATGTACACCAATGCTAGGAGTTTCATAAATAAATTTGATGAATTTGTGGTATTGTTCAGAACATCAAAGGCAGATATTGTTGGTATAGCAGAGAAGTGGTGTCACACAGATATAAAGAATGCAGAACTGGAATTTGGTTAGTACAATGTGTATATGAAGGATAGACAAGATAGGAAGGGAGGAGGGGTTATACTATTAGTTAAGAAACACACAAAATCCAAGGAAGTGAAGCCAGTCGACATCGCGGGACAGTGCAGTGTCGAGTCAGCTTGGTGTGACGCTGAATTCTGATGGGATCCTTCCACTTGTTCAGATTATGAACATCAGGGGACATAAATTCAAATTAAGAAAAGACAGAGGTAGAAAGATGTGCAGAAATTTGCCTTTAGCCAGTGGGTGGTTAATTGCTGAAAAAAACTTCCATCTGTCGTTGTGGAAGTTCATAGGTTGAATAAATTTAAGGAGGAACTGGACAGGCATTTGGAGGGAATGGTGTGGTTTTTTTTTTTTTTTTTTTTGTTTTTTTTTTTGGCTGATGCTGCATAAGCTCATACACTTGCTTTCTTGCATCACATGCCACTACTACTATAAGCACTGGAGATCAAAATTGAGAGTAGGAGTGTGTTTTAGGCCTAATGACTCTGATCAAAATAATAAGGAACTGTACAGAGAAATAGAGAGGGTCAGTAAATCAGAGAGTCTTATAATGGAGGATTTTAATTTCTCGGATATTGACTTGAATTTGTGGATTGGTCAATCATACGCTAGCAAGGCTTTTATGGATTTATTGGATGATTGTTTTGTACATCAGCATGTTTCCAGTCAATTACCCAGATACTGACTGGTTTGTTTGTTTGTTATTTGGTTTTCAGGAGCATTAGCAACTAAGGCCATATTGCTCCGTGATATGTAGTGGTCATTCCCTGACCTTTCCGCATCCTCCGTATTTGGTGGTGACGGGCTCGAACCCCGGTCTAATCTAGAAGCGTGTACTACGCACTGCTGCTCCTTCCCACCTGGCTACGGAGGTGCCTCAGATACTGACTGGAATTTGTGGGTTGGTCACTCATAACGCTAGCAAGGTTTTGTGGATTTATTGGATGATTGTTTTCTACATCAGCATGTTCGGGATAATCTTGATCTGATTATCAGGAGTGATTCTCCATGCATTAAGAATCTGCAGATAAAGCAACAACTAGGTGGCAGTGATCACAGTGTGCTGAAGTGAGATTTACTCAAAAAGGTAACTACCATCAGGGTTAGGGGGTAGGGCGTTTTTGCTTTCGTAAAGGTGACTAGAGTGGTCTCTGACAGTATTTAAATTCTATACTGTGGGACGAACTGATGATGTTACCAACAGGAAATTCAAAATCGGAAGCATTCAAAGAATTTATCTTGGAAGCTACTAGGATTTACATATCAACTAAGAGATATTGTTCAAGGTTTAGGCCTAAATGGATGACAGATGAACTAATGAGACATGTGGCAGAGAAGAAAAATGCATGGGATACATATAATTTAATGGGTGATATGGAAGCCTATGATAGATATAAGCTGGTCTGTAACCAAGTCAAACAACCAAAGCGGTGGTTGATGGGGAGAAGACAGAGAGTGGTAATCAATGGACACTGCTCATCGTGGACTAATGTTATCAGTGGAGTCACTCAGGATTTAGTGTTGGTTCCATTATTGTTTTCTGTATTTATAAATAATATTGATGATGGTATTAATTTCCAAGCTTGCAGATGATACAAAAGTTGGCAGGGTTGTTAAGGACACTACTGGCACTATGCTACTGAAAGAGGATCTGGAAAGGTTGAGCAGATGGGCTGAGATGTGACAAATGAAATTTAACATTGACAAATATAAAGTACTACATATGGGAAACAGCAACCCCAGAGCAACGTATCAACTCTGTGGTACTACACTGACAGTGGTAGAGAATGAAAAGGACCTGGGGGTAATTGTGCAGGCAGATATGAAGTTCTCTGAACAGTGCAGACGGGCTGCAAGAGTAGCTCATGGCATCTTATCAATGATATACAGGAATTTTTCTAGTAGGGATAAGGACGTGATTATTCCCTTGTATAAGGGAATGGTCAAACCACACCTAGAGTCCTGTATACAGGCCTGGAGGCCTGATTTCAAGAAGGATGTAGAGCTGCTGGAACGAATACAGAGAAGGGCAACAAGATTAGTGAATGGAACAAAGGGGTGCTCTTACGAAGAAAGGCTTGAGTTTTGCAAATTACAGTGTCTGTAGACTAGGCAGCGGAGAGGTGATCTGATAGAGGTGTATAAAGCCTTGAATGATTTGGGCATGCTCATGGGATTCTGCCTCTTGCTCAGAGGGCATAAATTCAAATTGAGGAAAGACAGATGTAGGATAGATGTGCGGAAATTTGCCTTTAGCCAGCGGGTGGCTGGTAGGTGGAACAGACTTCTATCCCTTGTCGTTGAAGTTGATAGCCTAAATAAGTTTAAAGCTCAGCTGGACAGGTATTTCAAACGAACAGAGGGGTGAAGTGGAAGTGGTTATTTTTTATTTATTTATTTTACTTTATTTTTTTTTTTTTGGCTGATGCTGCATAAGCTTGCTTTCTTGCATCAAATGCCTCTACTAATGCTAATGCATCTCGTGGTCAATAGTAGATCTACTGTTATTGAACACTTAGGAAGCGCGCCTCCGTAGCCAGGTGGGCAAGAGCGACAGTGCATAGCATATGCTTCTTGATTAGACTGGGGTTCGAGCCCGTGACCACCAAACACGGAGGATGCGGAAAGGTCAGGGAATGACCACCGCATATCCCTCGCAGCAATATGGCCTTAGTTGCTAATGCTCCTAAAAACCAAATAACAACAACACCACTTAGGAAGTGGCAAGCTCTGGGGAGATCTGGCTATGACTCCCTGTATCTGTTTTATAGTCTTGCAGCAAAAGTTCCGTATCCACTGAATCATCCCATTACAAAAATAACAAAATGAATTGCTAAACAAAGTTATCCACACCTACCCATAATCTCTAAATCACTGTTATTCACAAAGCTTCAAGAAACTGCAACACACCCAATGGAAAGTGCTTATTTGTCTCAAGAAACTTCATGACCCTCCCTCTCAGTTATCTCATAGAAAGGACACCCTGGGCATAAGCAAACTTATTTTATTTCCCAGGATGAATGTACAAATGACACTACTTGCAACGCACTGTACCTATCCAAACAACAAGCTGAAACAATTTAAATGGTTTTCTCAGTAAAGTGGTGTTTTCCTCCATGAAACAAAAATACAGTGCAAAATCCCATAAATCCCCATCCATCATCTGACATACTATTATCATGAGTGTACGTAAACAAAATTGCTTGTAAATTAACTTTTAAACTGTCACAGAAATTATAAATTTGATTTAACTAATTGTTATAATGTGAATATTTCTTTAATACTATATTAGACTCAAGAATATGCAATCAATGATGAAAAATACATGAGGATGTATTTTTTTTTTTTGCATGTGGGCTCTCATGAACATATGTTTTTTTCTAAGTTACTTCAACTATATTTCAAATAACATGTCCATTTATGCCTAAATTGCCTAAAATCTGCCATCACATATCTTTCCAACTGTCAGCACAGTTTTAATAGACAGCAACAGGAAAATAACTTTCCTGTCCCTGTCTATTAAAACAAAATCAAAGGATGACACTGTTGGCTACAGCTGTCCGATTTTGGCTTACAAAAGACAAAATTGAAGAAATTATCATAAATTCAGAATGCAAAATTTGACAAAATCAAAATTAAGTGATATATATATATAAATAGATTATAAAGGATATTACTATTTCAAAAAAATAAAAAGAAAAAGGTAACAATTATTTTTTTCTAAGGTTAAGTTAATTTTTTATTAAATTCTGTTTGATTTTTGACAATAATTTTACTCCGGGAAACCAAGTCAAAATAAAAAAAATAAATTAATATCTAAAAGCAACAAAACCACTGAAGTTTTTTAGACTTTTTTTTTCCTAGATTTTCTAGGAGTGAGTTTTCATGAGAAAACTTACTCCACAGAGCCCACCCCAATCTTCCTATCCAAAAGCTGTTCAGGAATGAAACTATTTTGTCAATAAACTGATTTAATAATAAAACATTACTGTATGAATACAGTAGTGTACTCAGCAAACTAAATTTGTTACACAGTACTTTCAGTACTGAAAAGCAAGCCAGTTTCCTTGGTCTCGAACTTACACTTCATATAAAAAAACATTTCTACCTAAAGAGCAGCATATAAATAGCATCATATTTCAAACAAACAGCAAAAATGTACTTATTCTTGGCAGACACTGTTGTTTAGCTTAAATGCAAGTGAGAACC
This sequence comes from Mastigoproctus giganteus, assembly GCF_048544385.1. Classification (NCBI taxonomy): domain Eukaryota; kingdom Metazoa; phylum Arthropoda; class Arachnida; order Uropygi; family Thelyphonidae; genus Mastigoproctus; species Mastigoproctus giganteus. The sequence goes on from NC_143583.1 coordinate 223,380,072, forward strand.
AAGGCTATTTATAAATTCTTAGTGACTTGTTTTGCAATTCGAGATTAACGCATTAAACAAACTTATGCTTGAATTTTGCTATAGGTCAGGTCAGTCAGGTTTTTTGCCAATTCATATATATCCTTTTAACTTATATTTTTAAATCATCATCATCATCATCAGCCATTTTCAATCCACTGCAGGATGAAGGCCTCTCCAGCAACTTTCCAGTTCCTTCTGTTTTGAGCACTGGCCATCCATTTACTACCCAAAAACTCATGAATTTCATCTATCCATCTCCACCTTTGTCTTCCAGGTTTTCTTCTAGCTCCTCTTGGGTACCATTCTGTTATTTTCTTAGTCCATCTGTCATCATGTCTTCGAGCTATGTGTCCTGCCCAAGACCATTTTAGTTCTTTAGTTTTGATAAGAATGTCCTTTACTTGAGTTTGCTGCCTAATCTATGTGTTTCTCTTCTTATCTAACAGTCTGATTCCCAATATAATTCATTCCATTCTTCGCTGTGTAGTTCTTAGCTTCTCTTCCATTCTTTTGGTGAGTGCCCAAGTTTCACTTCCATAAGTCATGGTGGGGAGTATACATTGGTTCATTATTTTACGTTTCAGACAAACGGGGATATTGCTCTTCAGTATGTGACTGTATTTCCTGAATGCTATCCATCCAAAATTTATTCTTCTCTTGACTTCCAGCCATTTATCATTATTACGGCTAATAACTTGTCCCAGATAAGTATATGACTCCACCTTTTCAATTACTGCTCCTTCAATCATTATTTCCCTTTCCGTGGCATACTTGTTCATCAATACTTTTGTTTTAGCCATATTCATCGTTAGTCCAAAATCCTTACTAACTGTGCATAACTGATTAAGATTTTCCTCTAATTCTTTGGGATCGTGGCTTATGACCACAATGTCATCTGCAAATCGTAAATGGTTTAGGTACTCTCCGTTCACATTGACTCCTTTCTGCGACCAGTCTAATCTTCTGAAAGCTTCCTCAAGGGCAGCAGTAAACAGCTTCGGAGATATTGTGTCTCCTTGTCGAACTCCTTTCTCGATTTTAAATTTGCTACTGTCTTTGTCTAGTCTAATAAAGGATGTAGCACTCTCATATATTTTCTTCAAAATCATAATATATGGAGTATCTATGCCTTGTCTTTCCAGTGCACGAAACATTGCCTTATGCTGTATGGAGTCAAATGCCTTTTCATAATCCACAAATGCCAGGCATAATGGTGTTTTATATTCATTTGCTTTCTCCATTAGCTGTGATATTACGTGAAGGTGATCCATAGTTGAGAATCCTGTCCTAAAGCCAGCTTGCTCTTTCGGTTGATTCTCATCAAGTATTCTTTCTAATCTGTTAGTAATGACCCTTGTGAACAACTTGTAGATATGGGATAACAAGCTAATTGGTCTATAATTTCCAATTTCTGATTTATCTCCTTTCTTATGCAGCAAAACTATGATTGCATTATTCCACCGCTTAGGCATCACACCTTTTCTAATGCACTTTGTGAAGAGCCTTGCCAGTTTTTGTGTTATGTCTCTTCCTCCCAATTTTAACAACTCTACAGTAACTTCATCTTCCCCCGGGGCTTTCCGATTCTTCATTTTCTTCAATGCATGTTCTACCTCATCAGGAAGAATATCGGGTATGTTGTATGTGTTGCTACTTTGCAATCCATCTTCCCCACTGCTGGTATCATTCCCTCGCTCCTTGTATAATTCTCTATAGTAGTCTTCTGCTATTTGAATTATGCCTTCTCTGCTGTTTATAAGTACACCATCGCTATTCTTCAGTTTCAGTATCAATATTTTTAAATATTATACTGATATAATAATGAATATAGTAATGCATAATAATGAATCCAAATATGCACATGAAACATCTCAATTACTATATATCACTATTTTAGAACTCTAGCAATATATAATCATTTAAAAAGGTTGAATAAATTAGATACACACATTGGTAGGTAAGTAAAATGTTTATTCATTATTAGGTCAACATCAAACAATCAACAGAACATAGCCTTCTATTATTTTTCAATGTAAATATGTGATAAATCGGGACAAATGGCATCCCGCCTAAGGTTCTTTCGGGACGCCTCTATAGAGGACCGAAAATCGGGATGTCCCGCAAAATTCAGGACGGCTGGTCACCCTAGTCGCCCTCTATGCCTCTGCTACACAGTATCCAACATTCAATGCCCAGGAATCATTCTGGGCACTGAATATTAGAGGCTGCAGTGGCTCAACCACATTCTGGGGAAGCCTTTTACCATCTCCAGGAACATCTCCCAAGAATGGACCCCCTTGGCAGTTTCATCTGATCAAAACAGACTCACTCTCACAGAGAACTAAAGTCTCACATATGAAAGAAGTAAGCACCTTCCAAGGATATTCCTTGAGAATATTGTGGAATTATCTGACAAGTTGAATTCACTATGAGCAGATGTGTGAAGACAAGGTATACCATTATTCTAGGAGGCAATGTATAGAGTTATTCAAGAAACATATCCCTTTGCTCCAAAGTCCATTGCAGATTGTTCCTGCTTTCCTCCTCTGATGCTCCTGGGGAGTTTTGCATTGAATCATGCATTGGGAAGAGTTTGGCCAAGAGGATCTAGCCTGTCTCCTGTGTGTTCCTGTATGCCATCCCACCTAGTTCTCTAATCCATGTATTAATTCTTAATGTGATGTAAATCCAGTGTTGGAAACTGTGAACTCCCCCACCCCACCACCCTTACATTGGTAAGGTTACTTTCCATTTTTATACAAAACTGTTTACTAATCACATTTAGCTTTGCTCATATAAATATTATACATTATATTACTCCCTGGTATATGCTGCCATTTCTGGGAGAAGTACAGGCAGTTCTCGCTTTAAGAGTTTTTTTTCCCAAGTATCAAGTATCAACAAAATCGAAAATATGAACATTCATTTTTTTGCAATTAATGTTAAACATTCATAAATACCGCATTCCAAACGTGTGTAGCTATACAATACAGTGTACCCCACTTTACAATATTAATCAGTTCCAGAGACACAATTGTATCGTTAAAATATCGTAATGCAAACCCAATAACATACTGTTTTTTGGTAATTCGTTTCAAGATCTCGGGAAGTTGAAATTTTTGCTGTATAACTAAGCTATTTATCTCTCTAAAATGTAATTTTTAAGGTCACAAGTGTGACCTTAAGGCCATATAAAAGGTCGTGAGCATGGTTTGTAAATTGTATTAGTTACCAATTCAAATCATTAAATTGCACAACACTTTCACCGTTATAATTATGTTCCGTTTTAAGAATCAATTTTGAACACCTTTGTGATATTTTTCTAAAGCACATTTCTGGATGTCACGACCATAAAACAATAAAAACAATCTGCACTTTATTGAAATCTTCAATCGTATAAAAAGCAAATAAATTTTTGTAATCTTCTCTTCATTCCTCTTTTTAAAGCTTCATAAACTTGTTACTCCATGTGAATTGTGTTAGTTGCAATTTGTGTGTGCCATTAAAAATTGCTTATGCATGCAATCGTAAAATTTATAAGAGAAGATTATCTTGTAAACAAATGCCTCTTGAAACATTTCTGAAGACGACTTCCTTTTGCAACAAATCAACGAGTGCCGAGCCAATAATGAATGATCAGCAAGTATGCATTTAGTCAATGATGATGAAGAATAAACATTCTTTAACATTTTTATAAGTTTACTAACATTTTTGTAAGTCATAAATAATTTCTCTATTATTATAATTTGCTTGATTTTACAGGCTACGTTTTCATTTCTTTCGATAAATCAATCATTGTTTAAGCAAACTAATTTCATTGTTAAGAACGTAAACCCTATTTTTAGCCTTATGTCTATAGGAAATAAATTCCCGCTTTACGATCTTAGAATTGGATCTTAGAAAGGCTTTTGATACTGTTGCACATGGAAGACTGCTACAGAAATTGGAGCAGTGTGACATTGGAGGCTAATTGCTGCTATGGATAAAGGGGTGGTTGAGGGGGAGAAGACAGAGAGCGGTAATCAATGGACACTGCTCATCGTGGACTGATGTTATTAGTGGAGTCCCTCAGGGCTCAGTGTTGGGTCCATTATTGTTTTCTGTATTTATAAATGATATTGATGATGGTATATCGGGCTTAATGTCCAAGTTTGCAGACGATACAAAGGTTGGCAGGGTTGTCAAGGACACTACTGACACTATGCTGCTGCAACAGGATCTGGAAAGGTTGAGCAGATGGGCTGAGAGGTGGCAAATGAAGTTTAACATTGACAAATGTAAAGTACTACACATGGGAAACAGCAACTCCAGAGCAACGTATCAACTCTGTGGTACTACACTGACAGTGGTAGAGAATGAAAGGGACTTGGGGGTGGTTGTGCAGGCAGATATGAAGTTCTCTGAGCAGTGCAGACGGGCAGCAAGAGTAGCTCATGGAGTATTGTCAGTGATATACAGGAATTTTTCCAGCAGGGATAAGGAGGTGATTATTCCATTGTATAAGTCGATGGTCAGGCCACACCTAGAGTACTGTATACAGGTCTGGAGGCCTCATTTCAAGAAGGATGTAGAGCTGCTGGAACGAGTACAGAGAAGGGCAACAAGATTAGTGAATGGAACAAAGGGGTGCTCTTACGAAGAAAGGCTTAAGTTTTGCAAATTACAGTGTCTGGAGACTAGGCACCAGCGAGGTGATCTGATAGAGGTGTATAAAGCCTTGAATGGTTTAAGCATGCTCAATGCTGATGGGATTCTTCCTCTAGCTCAGAAAAATCACCTGAGAGGGCATAAATTCAAACTGAGGAAAGACAGATGTAGGATAGACGTGTGGAAATTTGCCTTTAGCCAGCGGGTGGTTGGTTGGTGGAACAGACTTCCATCCCTTGTGGTGGAGGTTGATAGCCTAAATAAGTTTAAGGCTCAGCTGGACAGGTATTTTGAACGAACAGAGGGGTGAAGTGGAAGTGGGTTTTTTTTTTTTTTTTGGCTGATGCTGCATAAGCTTGCTTTCTTGCATCAAATGCCTCTACTAATGCTAATGCTAATGCTAACAAGCATGTACTAGGAACAAATTAACTCGTAAAGTCGAGAACTACCTGTATATATTTCAGACCGATTTAAATAAATAAAAGAATTAATTTTTTAAATCAGAAATTCAATAAATAATTCACTTACAGTATGATATTCAAATTCTGCAAGTTTCATAAACTGGTCTTGAGTAAAAGCTATAAACCTTCTTCTTCCAGTAATTGGTGTTTCTTGAATGTGACTCTCATAATATATAAATAAGATACCACCACTAATCAGAATACTACCTACAAAAATGTAAGATGAAAATTCAGCCACACAAGTGAAACTTCAAGACTAAAAAAATTCACTATAGCAAAGTGATTACATTTTCTGATGTGCAAAAAAAAAATAACACCTGCAAATAACTTAAGGCTTAATAAGTACCTACTGAACCTTAATTTTTCTATGAATTTAATAAGCAACTATTAAAAAATCATGTCTACAAATAAAATAAGGTTCAGTTATTATAACATTTCACTATTAAAAAATCGTCTACAAATAAAATAAGGTTCAGTTATTACAACATATATTTGAAAATAAATATTAATTGAAAAACTGCTCAATATTAGCCTACAGTTAACTAAACAATCTATTCAGAATACAGGATATTTAAATCTGTAGAATATACATTTTGTAACTGAATTTGATAATCTGTTTATACTTCAGATTTGCCATTTGAGGCGCAGGTTAGGTTAGTTTGGTATATAATTATGCCATCGTAAAACAATTAAAGCATCTTTTAACAGTACATAAAGAGATTCTCATACGCAGAAGTAATAGTAGGCAGCTAATATGGAAAATAGGAAACTGAAGTCTCAGCTTAGATCCATAGCTATGAGTAATATTTAGAACTTTTAGTACTAAACGCACTAATTTTTTGGAATTTTATCCAGGTATGATATACAGTGAAGGTATGATATACAGTAAACCCTCGATTTAACAGACCCCACTATAAAGGATTTTGGATTAAACTGACCGGCCAAATGATACAGTATTGGCATTAGTAGAGGCATATGATGCAAGAAAGCAAGCTTATGCAGCATCAGCCAAAAAAAAAAAAAAAAAACCCTTCCACTTCACCCCTCCGTTCATTTGAAATACCTGTCCAGCTGAACCTTAAATTTATTTAGGCTATCAACTTCCACAACAAGGGATGGACATCTGTTCCACCAACCAAAGGCAAATTTCTGCACATCTATACTACATCAGTCTTTCCTCAATTTGAATTCATGCCCTCTCAGGTGATTATTCTGAGCAAGAGGCAGTATCCCATCAGCACTGAGCATGCTCAAACCATTCAAGGCTTTGTACACCTCTATCAGATCACCTCGCCGGTGCCTAGTCCCCCAGACACTGTAATTTGCAAAATTTAAGCCTTTCTTCGTAAGAGCAATCCTTCGTTCCGTTCACTAATCTTGTTGCCCTTCTCCGAACTCATTCCAGCAGCTCTACATCCTTCTTGAAATGAGGCCCCCAAACCTGTATACAGTACTCAAGGTGCGGCGTGACCATTGCCTAATACAAGGGAATAATCACCTCCTTATCCCTGCTAGAAAAATTCCTGTATATCATTGATAAGACACCATGAGCTACTCTTGCAGCACATCTGCACTGCTTAGAGAACTTCATATCTGCCTGCACAATTACCCCAGGTCCTTTTCATTCTCTACCACTGTCAGTGTAGTACCACAGAGTTGATACATTGCTCTGGGGGTTGCTGTTTCCCATATGTAGTACTTTACATTTGTCGAGGTTAAACTTCATTTGCCACCTCTAAGCCCATCTGCTCAACCTTTCCAGATCCTGTTGCAGTAGCATAGGGTCACTAGCATCCTTAACAACCCTGCCAACCTTTGTATCGTCTGAAAATTTGGACATTAAGCTTGATATACCATCAATATTATTTATAAATACAGAAAACAACAATGGACCCAACACTGAACCCTGAGGGACTCCACTAATAACATTAGTCCACGATGAGCAGTGTCCATTAATTACCACTCTGTCTTCTGCCACTCAACCATCCCTTTATCCATAGCAATAATTTGCCACCAATGCCACACTGCTCCAATTTGTGCAGAAGTCTTCTATGTGCAACAGTATCAAAAGCCTTTCTAAGATCCAAATATATAATATCAAAGTTATTCCCTGCATCCAATTCTTCTGTGACTACATCATAGTATCCAATCAAATTGGTCAGGCAAGACCTTCCCTTAACAAAACCATGCTGTGTCTGAGCTATAACTGAATTCTTGTCAAGATGATCCCGCAGTGCTTCTTTAACCAGTGCTTCCATTAATTTTCCTGGAACAGAAGTTAAACTCCCAGGTCTATAATTACTTGTGTCAGCCTTTGATCCTCCTTTGTGAATTGGGGTTACATTTGCACATCTCCAGTCTGTGGGTACCTCCCCTGAGTCCAAGGAAGCTCTCATAATTATGGCTTAGGGTTTGCTGCCTCCCTCAATATAACTGGATAGATCCCATCCACCCCAGGTGCCTTTCTTGTATTTATCTTCAACAATTTCTCCTCCACTTTACTCTGAATTATTACAATATCATCTAGCTCACTGCCAGTGTTTACTCCATCTATGGCATTCCCCTTCCTGAATAACTCCTCATGTGTGAATGTAGATGCAAAATATTCATTTAGTTTGTTAGCTACCTGAGCAGGATCATGAACAGTTGAACCATCAATATCAAGTGGACCAATCTGATTCATCCCCTTCCTTCTAGAGTTTACATAAATAAAGAACTCCTTGCTGTTTTTCTTTGCATCCCTTGCCAAAGATTTCTCATAATCTGCCTTCGCCTGCCTAACCTCCTTTGTAACTTGGTTACAGATCAACATATCTATCATAGGCTTCTGTCACACGTTAATTTGTATGTATCCCATGCATTTTTCTTCTCTGCCATATGTCTCATTAGTTCATCTGACATCCATTTAGGCCTGAACCTTGAACAATATTTCTTTGTTGGTATGTAAAGCCTAGTAGCTTCCAAGATAATTTCTTTGAATGCTTCCCATTTTGAGGTTGCTGTTGGTAACATCATCAGTTGGTCCCACTGTATAGAATTTAATGTACATATTAATCTCAATCATATTTTTTTAGGCTATACAAAATTTCAATGTTATTATTAATGAAAAATTAATAACAATTACCTATTTCCATTATTGTTTTGATAATTACCTATTTTTATTTTTATAATCAAATTCAGGAAATTGTTTTTTATTCTTTCTGAAAAAGTGTTCAAATAGCTGTTTTTCCAGATTACAAATAAGAGCAGGCGGTGACTTGCGAGCTGAATGTGACTCGAACACTCAGGTCTACCGACTCACTTTGTTTCGGTCTCAGTCTGCCTCAAGCTATTGTGCGGTCAGGTTGTATACAGAGTTTCTGTAATTTCTGAATTGTGACTTTATTTATTAAATAATTTTGCAATCCTTATAATTTAAAATGGCATCAAGTGACAGAGGAGTTAAAAGAAAACATGTGAACTTAAATATGGCGCAGAAATTAGAGCTAATTGAGAAATTAGAACACAGTGTCTCAGTAGAATGTGTTTGTGAAATTTACAGCGTAAAAAAAACAAACTGTTTGATATCCATAAATCAAAGGCCAAATTGCAATATAATTTTATATTGTACAGTACTGTATATTGTATTAAAGTTTTTTTTACATTAAGAACAATAAAAAATGCCTCCGTCCCAGGTTACATTCGATTTAAGAGACTTTTGGCATTAACGGATATTCCTTCTCCCCTATTAGTCCGTTAAATTGAGGGTTTACTGTATGATCTTGTCAATCAATCCAGCCTAGAGAGAGAGAATGCTCAAACTGGTAAAATTTTTCTCAATGTGGCCCATACACAAAAGGAACTGAAACCATGACAGTTATAAGTTGACTCATGCTATGAATAAAAGTAACATAGTGGCATAGTATTTGGGGTCAGGTGCCACCAGTGGCTTCCCATATCTGCACCGTATGTACTCGGTGATGAAATGCAGAACTATTGCAAAAGCCAGGAAAAGTGTAGTGTCTAGTTTATGAAGTACTGTGTTTTGTTATGTTGATGTGTCTGGCTGCTCAGCCACAGGGACTTACGTTGCCCACCACCACACCGGGAGGTGACCTAGGCTGCTCATCATACTCTGGCCGGTCTCTGCCAGGGTTGCCTGAGCTTTCTCGATGGAGACCAAGTAAAAAAAAAAAAAAAAAGAAAAAGAGGATGAGTGAGGTAGATAGCACGAGAGTGGGATTCATAGTCAGGAGGAAGAAAGACAGAAGGACGAGGAAGGAAAGGTAGGTAGGGGAGGGACGATGAGTGGGTTACTCCCTGTTCTGGGATCCTCCCAGGGAAAAGATGAAAGAGTTGCAAGGGCGGAGTGCCGACATAGAGAGAGAAAAATGCCATTTGACAGCTGTTTTCAATGATTAATCCAAACGAGTTGCTTTTAACTGTTAGCTTACTGGTCTTGCCACTGGCTGAGCTCTGATAGAATTGTCCTCTTGACCTCAAAAGCAGCTTGTACAAAGGCTGAGAGCTGTTTGTAGGCATCTTTGTTAACAAGGAAGTGGTGCTCCTCACCACAAGGGAGAGACAGTAGAGAGGTGAGCATGCAGCTTCAAGAAGCATGGTAAAGGTGGCAGTCCTTAAAGCATATGCTCACAAGTTTTTTCTTCTCTGCAAAGTGGTGGTTTCGGATAGGTCATGGAAACTGTGGGTGACTCTTCCTTTGGTCGAGGCAATCCAGTCCAATTGCCATGTATGGAGGAGGTGGGATATAATGTTTTTCCTTTCCTGTTTCTGGTTGTTGGTGAGGTTGAGAACATGATTGTCATTGACAGAGTTTTCCTATGGTGGTATAAAAGCCTCGCAATCACTTCCACATGTAAGGGGGAGAGCACCAGGACCTGAAGTGCAGGTGTGCAGACAGTGCAGAATGCCCTAGCGATGATGAGTAGGATATGCCTTTGTATTGTATCCAATTTTCTTCTATTTCTTTCGAGGTTTACTCTGAGACACCGTAGCAGGGAGCAGAACAGCCATGTAGATGATTGTTAATGTTCTTCTTTTTAGACCCCAGTATCATCTTGTAATTCTGGAAATCATGCCTATGTGATTTCCAGAATTTCCTAGGCTGTGTATCCAGTGTTTGGTCCATTGTTGTTTTCTGTATTTATAAATGATATCGATGATGCTATATATGAGGCTCAATGTCCATGTTTGCAGATGATACAAAGGTTGGCAGGGTTGTTTATGACACTAATGACAGTACACTGCTGCAACAAGATCTAGAAAAGTTGAGCAGATGGAATGAGAGGTGGAAAATGAAGTTTAACATTGACAAATGTAAAGTACTACATATGGGAAGCAGTAATCCAAGAGTAACGTATCAACTACCACACTGACGGTGGTAGAGAATGAAAGGGACCTGGTGGTAATTGTGCAGACATATGAAGTTTTCTGAGCATTGCAGATGGTCTGCAAGAGTAGCTCATGGTGTCTTGTCAATGATATACAGGAATTTTTCTAGCAGGGATAAGGTGATTATCCCCTTGTATAAGACAATGGTCAGGCCACACCTTGAATATTGTATACAGGTCTGGAGGCCTCAATTTAAGAAGGATGTAGAGCTGTTGGAATGAGTACAGTGAATGGAACAAACTGTTGCTCTCAGGAAGAAAGGCTCAAATTTTGCAAATTACAATGTCTGGAGACTAGGTACCTGCAAGGTGATTTGAATGAGGTGTGTAAAGCCTTGAATGGTTTGAGCATGCTCAATGCAGATGGGATTCTTCCTCTTGCTCAGAATAATCGCCTGTGAGGGCATAAATTCAAATTGAGCAGAGGTTGTAGGATAGACATGCGTAAGTTTGCCTTTACCAGTGGGTGATTGATTGCTGGAACAAACTTCTGTCGTTGTAGAAGTCGATAGCTTAAATAGATTGAAGGCAGAACTTGACAAACATTTGAAGCGAGTGGATGGGTGAAATAAGGGATTTTTTCGGCTGATGCTATATAAGCTTGCTTTCTTGCATCACGTGCCTTTGCTAATGCTACGAAGGTGGATGTCCAGTATGCCAGAAAACCATGACTGGTCAGAGGGGTTCCCGATCATTTACAAAAGAAAAAATTAACTGACTATATTTTTAAGTTGTTTAAGTTGTACACTTGTTAAAATTTCATTAAATATTCCAGTAAGTGTAACCTGCGTTCCTCTTTAAATCTGTAGGTGCTAGGCAATATTTGACTTTAAATTCCAATCAGCTCATCAGAATCCATGAGACGTACCATATTTTGGGAAGGAAAAAACATTAAGTTAAAATTTGTTATCCAGGGTAACTGAATAACACTGAAAATAATTTACCTCCAATTCGAAACTGATACTTCTTTAGAAATTCAATAATATATATCCTCTTATTGGATGGCAAATCGTTCCACCATCTTCTGAAACCTCTGTAAGTAATGAAAGCATGATATACATACAGTATATTTAAAGTGCAATTAATCAATGTTTAGCTGATATATATAGCTATTCAAAGCCATTTCTGAATATGGTTGCCTGCATGCTAAAAAAAAGGTGCATGCCCATTTTTTCTTCTTGCCTTACTTTTATTTAGTAGTCAACATGCTTCATAATTCATATTAAGTGTAATAATACTGAATTTAACTTTTATTTTTTAGCAGATACAGGAAAAAAATTACACTGAATTAAAACTGAAGAAATATTTGGCTATGCTTTAAGAACACACAAATAAAAGGCAAATTAGTGCAGGCAAATAAAAGATGTCTTCCCATAGCCACCTGTGTATTTACCATGCTATACTGACCCAGCAGTAAGAACCTTGTACCAATTATACAGACTAAGAATTTCAATACAAGTTTCAACTTACAGGGAGCAGAGGGTCACAATGTAACTTAATAAATGTTTTGACATTAATTAGCATACAAAAAAATGCAATAAGCAGGATTTTGAGGGAATGTACAAATAAGAAATATGTTTATCACCTTTACACAGATGTATTTATAACTAAAAACTGTTTGTCAAAGGTAAACATATAAGGTAAAGCTCGCTTTGTAACAATGTATTTCCCTTTTTTGCTGCTATATCAGAATGGTAGCAGCTGCCACCATAGTTTACAAAAAAGAACAAAACATGTAAAAAAGTTAAGCCTTTATGCAATTCAATCTTTGAATGGCACCGATGTCAAAGCTTGAACAGACTAGTTACTAGATTATAATTTTATAGAACACTTAATAAAACTGTATAATTTTAAGTTCTCTACACTTAGACATTCAGTTTAATTACAACTGTATAATATTTACATCTCTTCTCCGATATACGTGCGTGTGTGTGTGTGTGTGTGTGTGTGTGTGTGTGTGTGTGTGTGTCTCTCTCTCTCTCTCTCTCTCTCTCTCTCTTCACAAGCAACATCATATTTATGAGATTTACATAACAATATATATGAAACATGCATTAATTCATGCATTAACTGGAATAAAAACAAGATGCAGGATATTTCAGAGACTGCTGGGAGTCATTGCAGTACAAGTAAACACATGGGTTGTGTTAGGATAGCTAAGAATAATCACAGGTGCATGTATACTTGTGTGTACACCGATGCTAGGAGTTTAGTAAATAAATTTGATGAATTTGAGGTATTGCTCAGAGCATCAAAGGCAGATATTGTTGGGATATCAGAGACGGGGTGTCACACAGATATAAGGAATGAAGAACTGGAATTTGGGGAGTACACCATCTACAGAAAGGTTAGACAGGATAGGAAGGGTTATGCTATTAGTTAAGAAACACAAAATCCAAGGAAGTGAAGCCAGTCGATATCGCTGGACAGTGCAGTGTCGAGTCAGTTTAGTGTGACATAAGCATTGGGAGATCAAAAGTGAGAGTAGGCGTGTGCTATAGGTCTAATGATTCTGATGAGTATAATAAGAAACTGTACAGGGAAATAGAGTGGGCCAGAACATCAGAGAGTCTTATAATGGGGGATTTTAATTTCCCAGATATTGACTGGAATTTGTGGATTTATTGGATGATTGTTTTCTACATCAGCATGTTCAGGAGGCAACTAGAGGGAGTAATACTCTTGATTTGATTATCAGTAGTAATTCTTCATGCATTAAGAATCTGCAGATAAAGGAACCACTAGGTGGCAGTGATCACTGTGTGTTGAAGTGGGATTTACTCAAAGAGGTAACTACCATCAGGGGTAAAGGGAAGGGTTTTTGCTTTCATAAAGGCGACTACGATGGTCTGAGACAGTATTTAAATTCTATACAGTGGAACCAACTGAAGATGTTACCAACAGCAAATTCAAAATGGGAAGCATTCAATGAACTTATCTTGGAAGCTACTAGGCTTTACATACCAACTAAGAAAAATTGTTCAAGGTTTAGGTCTAAATGGATGTCAGATGAACTAATGAAAATATGACAGAGAAGAAAAATGCATGGGATACATATAAATTAACATGTGACACAGAAGCCTATGATAGATACAAGTTGATCTGTAACCAAGTTACAAAGGAGATTAGGCAGGCAAAGGAAGATAACGAGAAATCTTTGGCAAGGGATGCAAAGAGTTCTTTACTTATGTAAACTCTAGATGGAACGGAATGAATCAGATTGCTCCACTTGATATCGATGATTCAACTGTTGATGATCCTGCTCAGGTAGCTAACAAACTAAATGAATATTTTGCATCGACATTCACACATCAGGAGTTATTCAGCAAGGGGAATGCCAGAGGTGTATTCAACTCTGGCAGTAAGCTAGAGAATCTTGTAATAACTGAGAGTAAAGTGGAGGAGAAATTGTTGAAGATAAACACAAAAAAGGCACCTGGGGTGGATGGGATCTATCCAGTTATATTGAAGGAGGCAGCAAAGGAAGTAAGCAAACCCTTAGCCATAATTATGAGAGCTTCCTTGGACTCAGGGGAGATAACCACAGACTGGAGATATGCAAATGTGACCCCAATTCACAAAGGAGGATCAAAGGCCGACACAAGTAATTATAGACCTGTGAGTTTAACTTCTGTTCCAGGAAAATTAATGGAGGCACTGATTAAAGAAGCACTGCAGGATCATTTTTTTTTTTTTTTTTTTTTTTTTTTTTATGAAAACCCCAAACACGAGAGGTATCAAAACCTATAGTACTTAGTACCATGCATGGGTTGAAGGAGAAGTATGGGGAGAGGGGGATGCCGGAAACTTTGCTCTAGATACTAAACATGGGTTTCACCATCTAGACAAGACTTCAGTTATAGCTCGGACACAGCATTGTTTTCTAAGGGGAAGTCTTGCCTGACCGATTTGATTGGATACTATGATGCAGTCATAAAAGAACTGGATGCAGGGAATAACTTTGATATTATATTCTTGGATCTTAGAAAGGCTTTTGATACTGTTGCACATGGAAGACTGCTGCACAAAGTGGAGCAGTGTGGCATTGGAGGAAGCTGCTATGGATAAAGGGGCGGTTGAGGGGGAGAAGACAGAGAGTGGTAATCAATGGACACTGCTCATTGTGGACTAATTTTTTTAGTTGAGTCCCTCAGGGTTCAGTGTTGGGTCCATTATTGTTTTCTGTATTTATAAATGATATTGATGATGATATTGATCAAGCTTAATGTCCAAGTCTGCAGACGATACAAAGGTTGGCAGGGTTGTCAAGGACACTACTGACACTATGCTGCTGCAACAGGATCTGGAAAGGTTGAGCAGATGGGCTGAGAGGTGGCAAATGAAGTTTAACATTGACAAATGTAAAGTACTACATATGGGAAACAGCAACCCGAGAGCAACATATCAACTCTGTGGTACTACACTGACAGTGGTAGAGAATGAAAAGGACCTGGGAGTAATTGTGCAGCAGATATGAAGTTCTCCGAGCAGTGCAGACAGGCTACAAGAGTAGCTCATGATGTCTTGTGAATGATATACAGGAATTTTTCTAGCAGGGTAAGAAGGTGATTATTCCCCTGTATAAGGTCATGCTTGGACCTTAACCATAAGGTCCAAGCATGACCTGTTTTGACAAAAGCCATACTGACTATTGCTCATTAATTGTTCTGACTCACCTTGAGTACTGTATACAGGTCTGGAGGCCTCATTTCAAGAAGGATGTAGAGCTGCTGGAACGAGTACAGAGAAGGGCAACAAGATTAGTGAATGGAACAAAGGGGTACTCTTACAAAGAAAGGCTTAAGTTTTGCAAATTACAATGTCTGGAGACTAGGCAGCAGCGAGGTGATCTGATAGATGTGTATAAAGCCTTGAATGGTTTGAGCATGCTCAGTGCTGATGGGATTCTTCCTCTTGCTCAGAATAATCATCTGAGAGGGCATAAATTCAAATTGAGGAAAGACAGATGTAGGATAGACGTCCGGAAATTTGCCTTTAGCCAGCAGGTGGTTGGTGGAACAGACTTCCATCCCTTGTCGTGGAAGTTGATAGCCTAAATAAATTTAAGGCTCAGCTGGACAGGTATTTCGAACGAACGCAGGGGTGAAGTGGAAGTGGGGTTTTTTTTTTTTGGCTGATGCTGCATAAGCTTGCTTTCTTGCATCATATGCCTCTACTAATGCTAACTCTCTAAAGCTAGCAATACTGCATTAAAACCAAGTTTAATCTAGGAATTCTTTTTTTCATAAAACCAAACTGTATGGAAAAAAAGAACTAATCATTGGTGGATTCTTCTATTTGTCCACTTTTAACGATATTCGGCTTGATATCTTTCTAAAGAATTAAATATAACATTTCATTAAAATCTGTAAACTGGAGGTCAAGTTGCTATGCAGATAGAAAGACAGATACGATGAAGACAATATGCACCAATGCATACATACATACATATACATTTTATGTACAGATTTCTGTAGAGATTTTCTAATGGTGGATTGAAAAGATATGGCTGAATGGGATGCGAGGCACACCTTGTATCTTGACAGAATATCTCAGCAATAGCAATTTCCTACGTAAAGATAGTGGCGGCTCGTGAGCATCAATGTAAAGGATATGTGCTGGTGATGTTCTGAATGCACCAAGTGCAATCCCCAGTGCACTGTGTTGAACTGGATCAAGCCAGCGTAATGCACTCTTTCTGGCAGAGTCATAAATGGGAGCTCCATAATCAAGACAGGATCTGATTAATGCCCTGTATAATCAAAGAAAAGAGAATGATCTGCACCCCACATTTGTGCAGATAAAGCTCTGAGTATGTTTATCTTTTTTAAGCAGGCAGTACGTACTTTTTTAATGTGCTCTAAGAAATTTAGCTTGTTGTCCATGATTAAACCTAGAAATCTAATGTTACTGGTGATTGAGATGGAGATATTAGAGATGTGAAGTTCAGAATCCAGATGAAATTTGCATTGTATACAAAAATGGATAGCAACTGTTTTCTGCTGCAAAAGCCTATAGCCGTTAAGGCTGGCCCATTGCTGTATTTTATTTAATGATATCTGAAGCTGTCGTTCAATATATCTCATATTTTGGGAATGACAGAAGATGGAAAAGTCATCTGCATAAAGGTAAGTTTCTACAGTATTTGGAAGTTGTTTAGTGATAGAATCTATTCTAAGGGCGAAAAGAGTGGCACTCAGTACTGATCCCTGTGGAACACCTTCTTCCTGAATGAAAGTTGCAGAGAGGGCATGTTGGTATCGAACTTGAATCGATCTAGTGTGTAGAAAATGCTTTACAAATATAGGAAGGTTGCCCCGCAGCCCAAGAGAGTAAAGATCTCTTAATATGCCATGCCGCTTGGTGGTATAAAAAGCCTTCTCTATATCTATGGAAACCATTACTAGATGTTCATGCTTAATAAAGGCATTACGAATGGCAAATTCAGCCTTAACCATAAGGTCCAAGCATGACCTGTTTTGACAAAAGCCATACTGACTATTGCTCATTAATTGTTCTGACTCAATGATCCAGACGAGTCTACAGTGGACAATTTTTTCTAGAAATTTGCTGAGGCAGCTTGAGAGGGACATTGGTCTATAGCTATGGGGATTGGTTGGATCTTTTCCAGGTTTTAGGAATGCCAAAACAGTAGAATGATGCCAAGAAGTTGGGTAGACATTTTATAGAAAAATACGATTGTAAAAGCACAGGAGATGCAGAGCTTTGTCATCAAGATGTAGCATGATGTAATAGATTCCATCTGGTCCGGCAGCACCACTGTGGGCTGTTCCGATAGCATGCAAGAGTTTGGAATATTGTAAGGGTTTGTTATACGGCAGAAGGAGGGCAGTTTGGAAGTTAATAGAGTGCTGTTCTGCAGTGTTTTT
Source organism: Mastigoproctus giganteus (assembly GCF_048544385.1). Classification (NCBI taxonomy): domain Eukaryota; kingdom Metazoa; phylum Arthropoda; class Arachnida; order Uropygi; family Thelyphonidae; genus Mastigoproctus; species Mastigoproctus giganteus. Next base: position 223,397,481 of record NC_143583.1, read on the forward strand.
TAATTATCTGGAAAGGTGGAATATAAGCTGCCGCCACTGAGATTTCAGCAAATGTGTTGCCCAAAGCATTTGCAATATATAAAGGACTAGATAGATCTTGCCCATTACAGGACAGAATTGGTGAAGGTACAGTAGGAAACTTACCAGAAAGCTGTCTAATTTTTTTCCATATTATTTTGGTGTCAGTGTTTTTGTTAATGCTTGATGCAAAATGGATCCAGGATTCTTTCTTGGCTTGCCTTTGTATGAAACGTGCTTTTGCCTTTGACTTATTATAATTTATTACATTCGGTGTTGTTGGATATAGCCAAAACAAATTCCAGGCTCTATTTTTTGCTTTTTTGGCTTTTGTGCATTGCTCATTCCACCAATAATTATAATGCTTAGGAACTGAGGGATTTGATAGTGGTATTGTGTCTTTAGCCACATTTAGGAGATGTGACGTGATGTATTCTGTCACATCATCGATAGGCTTGAGACAGATTTTTTCCTCATCAAAAGATATTGATGACTGGAATTTTGCCCAGTTTGCTCAGGCAAATTTCCATTTTCTGCAGGGTTGAGTTGGAGGAGCCTGTGCTATTAATAGGTTGCATACGATTGGGAAGTGATCACTACCCATTGGATCATTTAAAACATACCACTCTATGGTCGGGACCAGTAAAGGAGAACAAATGGAGAGATCTATGGCTGGGGTATGTCCATTTGGGTTGTTGTTGTTGGAGTGGGATTTATTGGCGCAAGGACTGCTATGACCATATTGCGCCTATACCGTTACTTTGGAGTGTTTGTCAATATAGGAAAGGAGACTATTCTAGAAGTGATTGTATGCGTTAATCATTTTTAGAAAAGTGAACAGTTCTGATAAAGTGGCATCATTTCCAAGTATATGGCTTAGTTGCAGAGGTTTTTGTGAGCTAATTAAGGATTTGAAACATGCGATTCTAGCTGAATGGTAATGTGTACACTCAATGATAATATGTTTTACAGTAAGTATGGAACTACAATGCGGGCAAAGTGGAGGATCTTCTCCTAGCAGTAGAAATAGGTGTGTAAGATGTGTATGGCCAATTCGTACTCTTGCCAGCACGACCTCTTCCTGCCTGTTTGATCGGGAACTGGATCTCCACAGCTGTGGATTGTGTTTTATTTCAAGAAGTTTGTTACCTGTTTGATTATGCCACATTTCAGACCACATCTCAGTACATATCCGCCGTATGACTGGTTTGTAATCAGAAAAAGGAACAGGGGTGGAATCGAAGCAAGTGGGGTGTTTTGCTGCTTCGTCTGCACGCTCATTTCCTGGAATTCCAACGTGGCTCGGTATCCAGCAAAACGTAACAGTCCGATTATTTTTGTTGAATTGGCATAACTGTGACCTGATTTGTGAGAGGAATGGATGCAAATGTTGTGATTTATTCTGCAGGGCATTCACCGCACTTAAAGAGTCTGTATATATTATTACTTGGGTGTTTGGAACATCGTTAAGGAGTTTTAAAGCCATTTTGATTGCGTATAGCTCGGCCGTAAAAACACTGCATTCAAGTGGTAATTGGACAGAGATAGTGCATGTAGGATTCATTACTGCAGCTCCCACGGATACATCATGTATATCTGAAGTGTATATCTGAAGACTGTGAGCATTGGTCAATGCGTGATTCGCATGTAGTTGTCTAAGATTGTGGTTCGATAAGGAGTGTTTTCCCCACTGAAGAAAATAGTCGTCGCAATGAGGTATATACATTGCCCATGGTGCTTGTACTGCGTCCGTAGCTTGAAAGATATTTCCAAGATAGATGTTCCAATTTTGAGTTACCTCTTGTAGCCGAATACCAGCAGGTTTGTTTTCGTTGGGTTTATTTCTATATAAGTTTTCCCACTGCGGTTCAAAAAGATATGTCCAGATGGGATGAGACGGGTGACTACGTAATTTGACTGCATAACTAAGAAGCAATACTTTTCTCCTAAGATGTAGTGGAGGTTCATTGGCATCTATATACATACTTTGCACTGGGGATGTCTTAAAGGCCCCTAAGGCAATCCTGAGAGCACTATGCTGGACCGGATTGAGCCAAGCCAATGCTGTCTTTCGTGCAGAATCATAAACTGGGGCTCCATAATCTAGACGAGATCTTATTAAGGTTCGATACAGATGTAGAAGAGTGAAGCGATCGGCTCCCCATGTCATGGAAGATATAACTTTGAGGATATTAATCTTTTTCATGCACTGAGTTCTTATTTGTCGTATATGTGCCTGAAAGGTAAGTTTGGTGTCAAGTATAAGGCCCAAGAACCGGATACTTTTGCTAAGTGGTATTTTTTGGGTTCCTAATATTAGCTCGGGATCTGGATGGAGCTGACGCTTTTTGCAAAAATGGATTGCAGTTGTTTTTGTTGCAGAGAGACGATAGCCATTGCGGGATGCCCATGACTCTATTTTATTTATCGAGAGCTGCAATTGTCGCTCAATGGAGCGCATGCTTTGTGAATGATAGGATATAGTAAGGTCATCTGCATATAAATAGGTATCAACATTAGCCGGAATATTTTCTGTTGCATTATTTAGCCTAACCGCAAAGAGCGTTGCACTTAGAACTGATCCTTGTGGGACCCCTTCTTCTTGGACAAATGTACGGGAGAGTGAATTGCAGTAACGCACTTGAAAGGTCCTGTTTTCTAGAAAACTCTGTATGATAAGGGGTAGCTGACCCCGGAGCCCTGTGGCATACAGATTTTGAAGTATGCCATACCGCCAGGTGGTATCAAAGGCTTTTTCGATATCCAAGCAAATCATGACTAGATGTTCTTTACGGATAAAAGCATTGCGTATGTTGGATTCTGCCTTGACCATAAGGTCTAGAGTTGACCGATTTTTCCAAAATCCGTACTGATTCTTATTCATCACCGAATGAGATTCTAGATACCATACTAAACGGGCGTGGATCATTTTTTCTAGTGTCTTACCAAGGCAACTGCTGAGAGAGATTGGCCGATAGTTTCGTGGATCTGATTGATCCTTTCCAGGTTTAGCAAACGCTAGAACTATTGAGTGACGCCAAGAAAGAGGAAAGTAGCCATCTGAGAATATCCGGTTGAAGTATATTAGCAATGAATTCAAAGCTTGTTTGTTTAAATGTTTAAGCATTATATAGTATATCCCATCAGGCCCTGGTGCACTATCACCCGACCTATTTAGACAGCTCTCTAGTTCAAATGATGTAAAAGGTCGGTTATATGGAGGAGATGCCCTTGTATTGAAGTTCAGGTTATGCTTTTCTGCTTTAGCTTTTAGCTGTTTAAAAGTAGACTCATATGCTGATGCTGCGGAGATTTGGAAAAAGCAATCTGCCAGGGCATTTGCAATTTCTGTTGGAGTGGAGAAGTCTTTACCTTTCCAGCTTATAATCGGCATTGATTCGGGGAACAGTTTACCATTCAGTTTTTTGATTTTATTCCAGATTTTTCTAATCTCTGTATTTTTAGTAATAGTGGAAGCAAACCGGATCCAAGAGTCTTTTTTCGCTTTTTTCTGCACATAACGTGCCTTTGCTTTAAGTTTCTTAAAATTAATCAAGTTTTCAGTTGTTGGATACTTGCGAAATCGATTCCATGCTTTATTCTTTTCTTTTTTAGCATCACAGCATGCATCATTCCACCAGATATTGGCATGTCTGCGAGGACTGGCTGTGGTTTTTGGTATAGCACAGGTTGCAGCTGTTATTATCTGTGCAGTAATGTGGTCGGTAACTTTATCTATGGACTGGCTTTTGATGACTTCATTATCAAAGGAAATTGAATCTGTGAACTTGTTCCAGTCTGCTTTTGAAAATTTCCATTTTATGCGGCTGGCTATATGTGTGGTTCTGTTTGTTTGCAATTTGCAAATAATTGGGTAATGGTCACTGTTTAGTGGATTACTTGAAACTATCCACTGAATGATTGGGAATAGCTTTGGGGAACATATTGATAAGTCTATGGCAGTAGATACTCCGGTGGGAAAATGAATATAAGTGTCAGCACCAGTGTTTAATAATGTGAGATTCTGGCTGTCAAGAACTGTTTCAATAAGTTTTCCTCGTTTGTCTATCTGGGGAGATCCCCACATAGTGTGGTGCCCATTGAAATCTAGTAGAATGAAAGGAGATGGAAGCTGCTTTATAAGGTCCTCCAGTTCTTTCACAGTGAATTCTTTGTTTGGGGAAAGGTATACAGAGACAATGGTTAAAGTAAAATTTAAAACAATACGTATGGCTACAGCTTCTAATGTGGTCTGCAGGGAGATCTGTTTTGTAGGAACTTTGTTGTCAACTAGTATGGCTACGCCTCCTCTGGTTGAGTTAGTATTGCTTCTGTCTTGTTGATAGATACTATAATTTTTAATCACTGGAGTCACCTGCGGAGTTAGATTGGTTTCTTGCAAGCAGAGGCTGATTGGACTGTGCTGTTTGATTAGGTCATAAATATCAAATATATTGCTTCGTAGACCTCTACAGTTCCACTGTATAATATTCTGCATTATTTAGTTTTTGGGATTGGGTATGGTTCTGTCTGTTTTTTATATCCAACCTGCTTGTGTCGTTCTGGTTTCATCTTTTCTTTTTTTGGGAAGCTAGGACGCCCAAGGTCCATATCATCTTCTGCATGTAAATCTAATATTGTCTCATCATGCAGGGTACCAGCATCTGTGTCCATATTTCCTGAGTATGGTTGTTGTGCAATATTTGGGGATGATGCTTTCAATTTCACAGTTTCTGGTAGAGTATCAGTTGCAGTTGGTGGGACTGTTAGCGGAGTATTGTTAGCACAAGTCACTTTACATTGTTCTGTATGTGGCTGCTGTGGGACCAACAGCACTGATCGGGCCCAATCAGCAATTGAGATGGATGGAGGTACTGTGACTGCCGTTTGTGTTGCAGCTGACTGGTATTTTTTGGCTGCCGCAGCATAGGTAATTTTTGGCATACTGAGCATAACTTTTTTCCTAGCTTCCTGGTAGGTGACCTTTTGCTCAACTTTGTATTTCTGGATCTCTTTTCCTACCCTCCAGAGTTCACATGATTTTGAGTATGCTGGCCTTTACAATTTGGGCATTGTGGCGTTTCTGCATTGCAGTCCGTTTGTGCATGAGCTTTAGAACCACAGTTTGGGCAGATGGCGTCTCCTCGACATACTGTTTGCGAGTGTCCAAATTTTTGACACTTGAAGCATCTGATTGGATTCGGAATGTAGGGACGTATTCGGCAATTAAGGTATCCGGCTTTGACACATGATGGTAAGGTTGGTGTACTAAATGTGAGGATAATATTCCTAGTGGGAACAAGTTCACCATCTTTTTTAATTATTATCCGCTTTGCTTGAACTACCTTTTGATCTTTTAGTTCTTCTACTATCTCATCTTCAGTGACATTCATCAGGTCCCACTCTGCTATTACTCCTTTGGAGCTATTTAAAGTGGCATGAGGGGTGACCTGTACTGGTATTCCGCCGAAAGTGGATAATTTCAGTAGAGACTGAGAATGCTGGTGCTTAGTTGTTTCGACTAGAAGATCTCCAGATCGGAGTCTTTTCACCATTTTCGGTGAACCAGCCACACTTTCCAAACATTTCTGGATTAGAAATGGTGAAAGTGAACTCACAGGTTTGGCAGAAAGAGAATGTAATATGAGGAACGCTGGATATTCCTGCTGATTCTCATTTTTGCGTAGTCTCTTAGATTGTGATTCGTCACGTTCGGGTTCATTTGAGTCATGACATGAGCGTCTAGGCTCAAGTACTGGAAAGTTGTCATAATCCATGGTTGCTCCTTTTAGCCCCAGAGGATAACTTTTCCTCCAGGTTACCGGCCCCGCCACGTGGAGGCAGGAGCGGCGCCACCAGTGACCATGCGATTAGAGATTAATGGTTAGTGTGTTATGTGTTATTTCTATATACAAGAAGAAGAAAGGTACTTTTCCTTTCTTTTTGAAAAGCTTACTTCTTTATTTAGAAGAGCTGAAAATAAATAACTTAGCAAATGAAACACTTGAAATTTCTCTGAAATCTATTAACTCTAGAGAAGTCGCTTTGAAATTCACTTTTAGATTCGCTTTGATCACTCGGGGCCTGTCCATTTGGGGGCTGAATGTGAGTGTGCCAGTATTGAGTATGGTGAGGTTTACTGCCTCTATTAGGCTCTCAATGAATCGACCTCATCTATTTAATTTAGGATTGCCCCATAAGGGGTGATCCTAAAATTAAAGGATCACCCCTTATGGGGAGATCCTTTAGTTAGGGGACCATTGAAGTCCCCTAACATACAGAGAGGTGGAGGTATCTGTATAAGGAGATCTTCAAGATCTTTTAAACAGTAGGTATGGTTTGGCTGTAAGTAGATTGATACTAATGTTATTTCTATTTCAGTTTGAAGTGGAATATGTTTAGTTGGGATCTTTGAATTTATCAGGATTGCTACACCACCATGGGCAGCATTTATTGTATTACGATCCCTTCGATAAAGGCAATAGTTCTTTATCGAAGAAGAAATTTGCAAAGTTACGTAAGTTTCCTGAAGACAAAGGGCAACTGGGGAAAATCGATTAATTAGATCTTGAATATCATCTGTATTAGCATTAGTAGAGGCATTTGATGCAAGAAAGCAAGCTTATGCAGCATCAGCCAAAAAAAAAAAAAAAAAAAAACCACTTCCACTTCACCCCTCTGTTCGTTCGAAATACCTGTCCAGCTGAGCCTTAAACTTATTTAGGCTATCAACTTCCATGACAAAGAATGGAAGTCTGTTCCACCAACCAACCACCCGCTGGCTAAAGGAAAATTTCCACACGTCTATCCTACATCTGTCTTTCCTCAATTTGAATTTATGCCCTCTCAGGTGATTATTCTGAGCAAGAGGAAGAATCCCATCAGCATTGAGCATGCTCAAACCATTCAATTTTATACACCTCTATCAGATCACCTCGCTGGTGCCTAGTCTCCAGACACTGTAATTTGCAAAACTTAAGCCTTTCTTCGTAAGAGCACCCCTTTGTTCCATTCACTAATCTTGTTGCCCTTTTCTGTATTGCAACGAAAGCCTCTGCAGTTCCATTGTAAAATACAAGGCATTATTTGTGTTTAGTTGATGGAGCTGATTCTGACTGCTTTATGAAAGTGACCAGTTTATGGCGTTCCAATTTCTGTTTGTCTTTTTACTGGAAGACTGGCCGACCAGTGTCCATTTCTTCGGCATGGATTTCTAAAATAGAATCTTCCTGTATAGATGTGCCATCTGTGTCCATGGTTGTGTTCTGAATATTTTTCACAGTATTTGTGTTTGTAATACAAGATGTGGTAGCAATCACTGGTGGAGGAGTTACAGCTGGTATTGTCAGAGGTGTATTATTTGCTTGTTCTGTGGTCTTGGATTGTTGCTTGTGTACAGTTGGTTGCATCTCAGAGAAGACATTTCTAGCCCAATCAGAAATTGATTTATTAGTAGGGATGGTAACATCAGTTTGAACGGAGACTGGTTGATATTTTTTTTTACAGCATTTGCATAGGTAATATTCTGGTTTATAGTTGGTGCAACTAGTTTTCTTGCTTCTTGGTAACTGACTGTTTTTTTTTTTTCAACCTTGTATTTTATTTTTTTCTCAGTTTTCCACATGTCTTGGAATATGCAGGATGGTCACCTTTGCAATTTGTACATGTCATTTTTGTAGCAGTACAATCATTTTGTATATGGTCTGAGGACCCACAGTTGGGGCAGACAGGAATTCCTCTACATACAGTTTGAGAATGCCTATACTTTTGGCATTTATAACATCTTAAAGGGTTGGGAATGTATGGGCAAATGCGACAAAATAAATAACCAGCTTTTATAGAGGAGGGTAAGTTTGGCGTATTGAAGGTGAGAATAATATTTCTTGTAGGTGTCAGTCGATATCTTTTTTAATCATTATTCTTTTCGCTGGAATTGCCAGGGGGAAAAGGTTGATGACATTGTAAAGCAGATATCATCTTTTAAGGGCAGAAATGGTGATATTGTTGTACACGCCGGTCTTCTACTCTTAATGATATTAAAAGTAGAAGACTGGCAGAATTACATGACAAGTACAGGTCAATGTTGAAAAAAAGCCATGAGTTAGGGTTGAATTTGAAAGTGTCTGCAATTCTGCCCAGACATGATACGAGGGAGTATAGGATAAGAGCCTTATTGATAAATTTGCCCTGGGGAGATTATGCAAGGCTCAAGGGGTAGAATTTTTCTCAGTCTGGTCTGTGCTTCTTAACAGGAGAGACTGCTTGTACAGGGATAGGATACACTTAAATAGAAAGGGTGCAAGAATATTTGAGAATGCAATCGAAGCAGAGAGGTGGGTCAGAAAACTGCTAGCTTGGGGGGGGGGATACAAGGACTAATAGATTAACAGTAGCCGCTGACAGAGATGAAAGTGATTCTTGCACTGCATGTATTGAAATGCAACTGAGCAGCAGCAGCCTGGAAAGCAAGGCAGTGGGGATTTCAAGGACTGCTGGGAGTCATAGTGGAACAAGTAAATACATGGGGTGTGGTAGGGTAACTAAGGGTGCTTACACGTAGAACACAGGTGACCGCTTACTTGGAACCAGCAGCGATACACAGCTAAAGCTTCTCACTGGGTATGAACACATAGAAGGCAGTGACCGGTGCAATTTCTCACTGGGGTAGGTTTTACGGGTGCTACTGTATTGCGGAACGTTAATCCCTTTAGCTCTCGGGTAAAACCACTACCGTAAAATTTTCGATTATCTCTTCTGCAATTCAGTGGGTGTCCCGTAATTTTCAGGTGAAAACTTATGAAAAGATAAATAATAAGGGGAAAAGAGAGGGAGTAGGTTGTTTACTAATGCCCATTGCAGGACATTCGATTAAATATTCGTTGGAATGAGCACTGAAATAATTGAAAGAGGAAGAGAATAATGTTGCTGCAGGGGAAGAATTAAAAATTTATCGAAGGGAAAAAAAACGCTAAAGTTGCAAAGTGTTCAGAAGTTACTACACATAAATACGCGTTATGTATTATAATAACAGTTGAGGAGAATGAAAAAAAAAAAACTGGAAAGATGAGAGGAGGTAGCATAACTACAAATCGAAAAATGAATAATTTTATTCTCTTCCCTCCCTGTTGGTTTGATCATTACGTATAATTTCACAATTTTCGCTCTTCTGTCTTGCCATGCCATTTTTTATCATTATTCTCATTTAAGTTTATATCTCAAGCATCATGTAGAGGAAAATGCTTTTTGCTCCCTCCGATGTATGTTTTATCCTTTTTTTATGTAAGATTCAGTTTCTAATTATTTCAAACATTATTCAATTATATATATGTTGAAATGAAATGTATATTTATTTTCTTGCCCAATTATCTTTTTCTCTGAAAAATTCCTTAAAATTCATAATTTGGTCATATAATCAAATATCATCGATTTTCGATTATACAGTCCACACAAAATATTTATAAAAAAAAACAAAAAAAAAAAAAAAAGCCAGCGTAATACAAATATTAACCCGGTTATATACTTCTGTACCTCATACCATATATATTTAATATTAAATAGATTTCATATATATATATCAAAGTATTAAAGATATTTTACTGGATTTATACGTTATCGTTATTTATATATATATATATATATATATATATATATATATATATATAAATAAATTTTCTTTTTATACTCCGGGACGACCGAACAGTCAGGAGTTTACAAGATACACAGAATACAAGAAACATCACCGTATTCAACACTCAAGGCACGTGTACTTATGCACCCGCACGCCTGACCACTAGTTATATATATTTATGTAACGCACTGCGTACATAAATCGACAAATTGTTATAGAAATATATAGTGATTTTTTTTTTTTTAAATTGTAATTGTGAGTTTCTGTTGTAATTAATTTTTATGTCATCTGTAATCATATACAGGCTGTTTCGTTGTTGATATGCATTTGGATGAAGGCACTCGAAGTTTTCAAAAACCTAAATTAAAAAATGTTGTTAGTTATGTTTTTTACAATCAAACATCATAATCCCTTAATAATTATTTTTAACTTTCGATTGGTCCACAACTAAATTTTCAACCAAATCGCCAACATGGCTTGGAACTGCGTTCCAAGCCATGTTGGTGATTGGTTGAAAATTTACAAATAGCAATCCTAGTTTGCTAGGAACGACAGAATTTAAGTGGTTAAGAAAGCCAGAAAATAATCCTGTCTTCATGTGTGAATTGAGAAGAATGTACTCTTACATGTCGTCGAGTTCCAGTTCTTCAGATGAAGAATCAATCCTCATGGAAAACGTTTTTTTTTTAAAAATGAATAGACGAAGAATAGGCGTGCACCCATTAAATTCCAATAGAAAAAAATTCGGTGAATATCACCATTTATTTAAAGAATTGAAACAGCATGAAGAGAGATTTTTTATATATTTAAGAATGAATCTAGAAACTTTCAATTACATTTTAGAAAAGACTGAACGTCGACTGACCAAAACTTGGACTAATTGGCACAGGCTGCCAATATTGCCAGAAGAAAGACTTGTTGTTACTTTCAGGTAAGTGAAATGTACAGTTCTACAAACATTTTGGAGACTATTTCAGAAAAATAACAATAAAAACAGAACATTTTGCTTAGTGGTTAACAATGTTTTATTAAGTTTCTTTTGAACCAGTACACGAATTGTGGTACACAAATTCATCTACAAGTTGTAGCACACGAATTCTGAATGCCATCTTCTGTGATCCCTCCATTTTCTGTACATGGGGAATCAAACTTTTAAAAAATAAATCATCGTCGTAAAGTTCTTTTTCTCTTTTTTTTTTGTGATTTTGCTTGTAAATATTGTAGTTTTTTATTTTCAATGTTTAACAGAGCAATATTAAATCTTTCATTCTGAGAAAGCTTCTTCCTTTTTTGTGGTGGTGAAGTTAAAGATGACCCAGGAGGATGCCAACTGCTATCGCTGTCATCTTCAATTTCAACTATTGTTTCGGGTTCATTGTACAGCTCTTGAAAGCTGCTGTTTTCCTCTTTTTCGTTGGCTGCTGATTGGGACTCGTTTTGAGCAGTCACCGGAGATAAATTTCCCGTGCTGGCCTGGCTTTTACAATATCTTTAAGGAAAAGCAGAGATAGAAAATATGGCCATTTTGAAGCGTAGTTTTTTCCGGAATCTCCGGAATGCAAAGGAGGAATTTTACCGAGTTCAATTGAGAATTGATCTCTCGAGTACTTCCATTTTTTTTCTTAAGGCACTTTCTGAAACCAAAAATAATAAAAGATTAACCCATGCTATTTTATATTATTATTATCATAAATGAAGGCTATAGTAGGGTTACCAGACGTCCCCATTTCCAAGGACATGTCCTAGTATTTTGTCATTATAAAACGAATTTTAATTTCACATATTCTGTGCATTGCACCTTCTGTCAATACAACAGAATAAATAAAACCGATACACTGGTCGCATTCAGTGAACTGTATAATCTCAAAATTACACAAGGGGATTTATTATCTCAAACACAAATCAAACTATGACTTTGCTACCAAACGTCTCTCTGACCTCAATGGCACTCCGACAAGATCAGAAACTTCTGCCGTCTCTCTTGAACCCAACGTTTTATAATTACTTACTTTGTTATCGAAACACACTGAAAATGATTGTCAGTAACGATAAATATAAATTGTAATTTTTTTGTAATAAATAGAATTTTTAAAATGTCCTCGTTTTTAAAACTAAAAACATCTTATTTTTTTTCTTTTTTGTCCTTGATTCTAGATCTGGTAACTCTAGCTATATAAATGTCAAAATAAAACTAAGTTCTTAAAACCTTTTTTGTTTTCAGGTATTTAGGATCTTCATTCAGAAACCTAGCTTATTCGTTTAGAATGGGAGTAACTACCATTAGCAAAATCTATTAGAATGAGCAGAAGCCTGAAAAACAAGATGCATGGTATTTCAGAGCCTGCTGCAAGCCATTGCGGTACAAGTAAACACATGGGTTGTGTTAGGGTAGCTAAGAATAGAAACAGGTGCAGGTATACTTGCGTGTACACCAATGCTAGGAGTTTAGTAAATAAATTTGATGAATTTGAGGTATTGCTCAAAACATCAAAGGCAGATATTGTTGGGATATCAGAGACGTGGTGTCACACAGATATAAGGGATGCAGAACTGCAATTTGGGGAGTACAACGTCTACAGAAAGGATAGACAGGATAGGAAGGGGGGAGGGGTTATGCTATTAGTTAAGTCAGTTTGGTGTGATATAAGCATTGGGAGATCAAAATTGAGAGTAGGAGTGTGCTATAGGCCTAATGACTCTGATGAGTATAATAAGGAACTGTACAGGGAAATAGAGTGGGCCAGTAAATCAGAGAGTCTTATAATGGGAGATTTTAATTTCCCAGATATTGACTGGAATTTGGGGGCTGGTTACTCAAACACTAGCAGGGCTTTTGTGGATTTATTGGATGATTGTTTTCTACATCAGCATGTTCGGGAGGCAACTAGAGGGAGTAATACTCTTGATTTGATTATCAGCAGTGATTCTTCATGCATTAAGAATCTGCAGATAAATGAAGCACTATGTGGCAGTGATCACAGTGTGCTGAAGTGGGATTTACTCAAAGAGGCAACTACCATTAGGGGTAAAGGGAAGGGTTATTGCTTCCGTAAAGGCGACTACGATGGACTGAGACAGTATTTAAATTCTATACAGTAGGACCAACTGATGATGTTACCAACAGCAAATTCAAAATGGGAAGCATTCAAAGAACTTATCTTGGAAGCTACTAGGCTTTACATACAAACTAAGAAATATTGTTCAAGGTTTAGGCCAAAATGGATGTCAGATGAACTAATGAGGCATATGGCAGAGAAGAAAAATGCATGGGATACTTACAAATTAACACATAAGGAGGTGATTATTCCATTGTATAAGGCAATGGTCAGGCCACACCTAGAGTACTGTATACAGGTCTGGAGGCCTCATTTCAAGAAGGATGTAGAGCTGCTGGAACGAGTACAGAGAAGGGCAACAAAATTAGTGAATGGAACAAAGGGGTGCTCTTACGAAGAAAGGCTTAAGTTTTGCAAATTACAGTGTCTGGAGACTAGGCACCAGCGAGGTGTGATAGAGGTGTATAAAGCCTTGAATGGTTTAAGCATGCTCAATGCTGATGGGATTCTTCCTCTAGCTCAGAAAAGTCACCTGAGAGGGCATAAATTCAAATTGAGGAAAGACAGATGTAGGATAGACGTGCGGAAATTTGCCTTTAGCCAGCGGGTGGTTGGTTGTTGGAACAGACTTCCATCCCTTGTGGTGGAGGTTGATAGCCTAAATAAGTTTAAGGCTCAGCTGGACAGGTATTTTGAACAAACAGAGGGGTGAAGTGGAAGTGGTTTTTTTTTTTTTTTTTTTGGCTGATGCTGCATAAGCTTGCTTTCTTGCATCAAATGCCTCTACTAATGCTAATGCTAAATCATTTCAGAGACTGTTGTAATTTTATGGGAAGAACTACAGCCCATTCATATGCCGGCACCGACTGAAATCAGTGGCTGAAGACTTCTATAAAATTTGGAACTTTCCTCATGTTTTAGGAGCAATAGACAGCAAACACGTTCATGTGTTGTGCCCAAAAAATTCGGGCTCAATGTTTTTCAATTACAAAAAATTTCATTCCGTTGTTTTGCAAGGGGTAGCAAATGCACATTATAAATTCATCATAGTTGACGTTGGTGGGTATGGCAAGCAAAGCAATGGGGGAACCTTTCAAGCTTCTGCCTTGTATAAATTAATAAAAAATAACCAATTACAGATTCCACATCCAGAAAATTTGCCTGGAACGGTTTTCAAGGCTCCATATGTGTTCATAGGGGATGAGGCGTATCCCTTACTGGATTGTTTATTAAAACTGTACAGTGGGAGAAACTTAAGTGTTGAAAGGGATTTGTTCAATAAACGGTTAAGTCGAGCCAGAAAAACAGTGGAATGTGCTTTTGGCATTTTGGTTTCAAAATGGCGAATTTTGTCCAAAAATATCGAAACTGATATAAATCTCGCGGACAACATTATCAAATGTATGTGCATTCTGCACAACACTATAATTGATAAAGAAGGACCAGAAAGGCAACTGCCTAATGTATCTAGTGGAGTTCATGAAAAAAATTTAACAATACAAGATAGGGGAAGAATCCCCAACACATCGAAAAATATAAGAGATATTTTCACAACGTTTATTGTTAACAATCCCATTGAATATAATATCATTTGATCTTTTATGAATTGTAAGGTTAATTGTGCACTGTTATTGCGTCACTTAAAAAATTTTTTGAATGATTGTTTCGATTAAAATTTAATTGTAAGAGTTCAATTATGTAGAAAGTGAGCCCGAAAACATCCAGAATGATACGTTTCGTTATTATATTATGAATTTTTCCGGATTATATTTCTTCACAATTTAACTTTAAAGACAAAATTTAAATCGAAAAAATTCATTAAAAAATGTTTTACCATGACACAATAACAGTACACGATTGCCATAATCTATTCGTGTAACAAAAATTTATGTAAATTATGATAATAAAAATTAAAAAAATATTTACCTTCTACATTCATTTCTTGGCTTATTTCCTTCCAACATTTCTCCACAGCATTCCTGTTCGAATGTAGTTTTTCAGTTTTATCCCATACTGGTCGTCGAAGATGAACTTTGGAAATAAGAGCTGCAATGTCCATGTTGCAATGAATGTGTGGCATCGACAACCAGCGAGCTTAAATAAAAATTCATTTAAGCAAGCAGGTGGGTCAGCACAACCAGCACTAACCAATTCCGATACGTTTTTGCAAACCCCCACTGTCTCGCGTGACTTGGTGGAGATGGGGTGAAACACATTTTCCATTAACGGATTAAATTTGGATGATTATCAGTGATTTTTAGGTATAGCTTAGTAATGAAAATCATACAACATACATTTTTCATATTAACTAATTTTCATTTAATGTTAACTGCAGAAGGAAAACCGAGATTAATTAGAAGGGAGAAAATATGAACCAACGGGTGTTATCAGTTACTGTCTTCATTTAAAATATAATGCACATTTTACGCAAAACTATTTCTTCGTTGTCATAATGATTATTTTTTTAATTTTTTTTTTCAAGATTGAAAACAATAAGGAACTGATGGGCATACCCAATGTGTGTACATTACAGTAGGCAAAATTTTTTAATATCATAATTTATGTAATGAATTGGAAGTTTCTAAATATTTAGAACGAATAGAGAAACGCTGTTTCCATTTCGAATAATAAAAACACTGACTGACCGACTATTTCTACATACGGTATTTATTAGCACAAATAAATATAAGAAGATTGTCTTCTACAGTTTTCTATTGTTTATTGTTCAAGGTTTAGGCCTAAATAGATGTCAGATGAACTGATGAGGCATATGGCAGAGAAGAAACATGCATGGGATACATACAAATTAACACATGACACAGAAGCCTATGATAGATACAAGTTGATCTGTAACCAAGTTACAAAGGAGGTTAGGCAGGCGAAGGCAGATTACGAGAAATCTTTGGCAAGGGATGCAAAGAAAAACAGCAAAGAGTTCTTTACTTATGTAAACTCTAGAAGGAAGGGGATGAATCAGATTGGTCCCCTTGATATCGATGGGTCAACTGTTGATGATCCTGCTCAGGTAGCTAACAAACTAAATGAATATTTTGCATCAACATTCACACATGAGGAGTTATTTAGCGAGGGGAAAGCCAGAAGTGTATTCAACTCTAGCAGTAAGCTAGAGATTCTTGTAATAACTGAGAGTGGAGGAGAAATTGTTGAAGATAAACACAAGAAAGGCACCTGGAGTGGATGGGATCTATCCAGTTATATTAAAGGAGGCAGCAAAGGAAGTAAGCAAACCCTTAGCCATAATTATGAGAGCTTCCTTGGACTCAGGGGAGGTACCCATAGACTGGAGATGTGCAAATGTGACCCCAATTCACAAAGGAGGATCAAAAGCTGACACAAGCAATTATAGACCTGTGAGTTTAACTTCTGTTCCAGGAAAATTAATGGAGGCACTAGTTAAAGAAGCACTGCAGGATCATTTAGACAAGACTTCAGTTATAGCTCAGACACAGCATGGTTTTGTTAAGGGGAAGTCTTGCCTGACCAATTTGATTGGATACTATGATGCAGTCACAAAGGAACTGGATGCAGGGAATAACTTTGATATTATATACTTGGATCTTAGAAAGGCTTTTGATACTGTTGCACATGGAAGACTGCTGCATAAATTGGAGCAGTGTAACATTGGAGGCAAATTGCTGCTGTGGGTAAAGGGGTGGCTGAGGGGGAGAAGACAGAGAGTGATAATCAATGGACACTGCTCGTCGTGGACTAATGTTATTAGTGGAGTCCCTCAGGGCTCAGTGTTGGGTCCATTATTGTTTTCTGTATTCATAAATGATATTGATGATGGTATATCAAGCTTAATGTCGAAGTTTGCAGACGATACAAAGGTAGGCAGGGTTGTCAAGGACACTACTGACACTATGCTGCTGCAACAGGATCTGGAAAGGTTGAGCAGATGGGCTGAGAGGTGGAAAATGAAGTTTAACAATGACAAATGTAAAGTACTACACATGGGAAACAGCAACCCCAGAGCAACGTATCAACTCTGTGGTATTGCACTGACAGTGGTAGAGAATGAAAGGGACCTGGGGGTGGTTGTGCAGGCAGATATGAAGTTCTCTGAGCAGTGCAGATGGGCTGCAAGAGTAGCTCATGGAGTATTGTCAATGATATATAGGAATTTTTCTAGCAGGGATAAGGAGGTGATTATTCCCTTGTATAAGGCAATGGTCAGGCCACACCTAGAGTACTGTATACAGGCCTGGAGGCCTCATTTCAAGAAGGATGTAGAGCTGCTGGAACGAGTACAGAGAAGGGCAACAAGATTAGTGAATGGAACAAAGGGGTGCTCTTACGAAGAAAGGCTTAAGATTTGCAAATTACAGTGTCTGGAGACTAGGCACCAGCGAGGTGATCTGATAGAGGTGTATAAAGCATTGAATGGTTTGAGCATGCTCAATGCTGATGGGATTCTTCCTCTCGCTCAGAATAATCACCTGAGAGGGCATAAATTCAAATTGAGGAAAGACAGATGTAGGATAGACGTGCGGAAATTTGCCTTTAGCCAGCGAGTGGTTGGTTGGTGGAACAGACTTCCATCCCTTGTCGTGGAAGTTGATAGCCTAAATAAGTTTAAGGCTCAGCTGGACAGGTATTTTGAACGAACAGAGGGGTGAAGTGGGAGTGGTTTTTTTTTTTTTTTTTTGGCTGATGCTGCATAAGCTTGCTTTCTTGCATCAAATGCCTCTACTAATGCTAATGCTAAAATGCTAAGAAAAGAAAGAACTGTTGTTACTTTGAGAAAATAAAAAAATATAATGGAATTTTTCTTATTATTTTATATATATATATATTTTTTTTTATTTTGTTTTTTGTCAGCATTTCTCCATGGTATTTAATGCAGTTTGACACTTTTATCCCATATTGCACATTTAACATAAATCCATAAAAGTCAGTCTGAAATCAAAATTTCAGTATCCATGTTTAAAACTTTTGGATTACAAGTTTTTTCTACTTTTCTGTGAATTCGTGCTTTCTACAGCAACAGCAGTTCTAAAAATTGCTTGAAGGCCAGATTAATATCAGAGGTGTGAACAACGCGTACCCAGTTGAGTGACATCTGTACTTCCCTGAGACCAGTAAGCTTAAATTGTTGAGGTAAGCTGGGGGATTAAAACAAGAAGCGATGCCGCTGTCCACACGCTCTTATTGTATGCACTCCCATTGACTTACAATGTTCATTTAGGCTGCTGTTTCCAAGTAAGCAGTCACCTGCGTTCTACGTGTAAGCACCCTAAGAGAAGAGACAGGTCCATGTATAGTTGCATGTACACCAATGCTAGGAGTACAGTTAATAAATTTGATGAGATTGAAGTGCTAAAGACATCAAAAGCAGATATTGTTGGGACGTAGTGTCACATAGACACCATGTCTCTGAAATCCCAACAGAGTGTGTACTCCCCAAATATCAGAGACACCATGTCTCTGATATTTTGGGAGTACAATGGTACTCCCCAAATTCCTTTGGGGAGTACAATGTGTACAGAAAAGATAGACAGGACAGGAAGGGAGGAGGGATTATGCTGTTAGTTAGAAACACAAAATCTAAGGAAGTGCATCCAATTGATGTTGGTGGACAATGCAATGTTGAGTCAGTTTTGTGTTACATAAAACACTGGGAAAGGAAAAATGAGGGTAGGTGTGTGTGTGTGTGTTATAGGCCTAATGAATCTGATAAGTATGATGAGCAATTATGCAGAGAAATAGAGTGGGTCAGTAAATCAGAGTGTCTTAGGGGTGGGGGGGGTTAATTTCTCAGAGATTGACAAAAAATTTGTAGGTTGGTCACTCACACACTAGCAAGGCTTGTGTGGATGATTGTTTTCTACAGCAGCATGTTCGGGAGGCAACTAAAGGGAGTAATATTCTTGATCTGATTATCAGTAGTGATTCTTCATGCAATAAGAATCTGCAGATAAAGGAACCACTATGTGGCAGTGGTCACATTAGCATTAGCAGAGGCACATGATGCAAGAAAGCAAGCTTATACAGCATCAGCCAAAAGAAAAAAAAAAAAAAACCCTTATTTCACCCATCCTTACTTCTATGACAGATGGAAGTTTGTTCCAGCAATCAACCACCCGCTGGCTAAAGGCAAACTTCCACACATCTATCCTACAACCGTCTTTCCTCAATTTGAATTTATGCCCTCTCAGGCGATTATTCTGAGCAAGAGGAAAAATCCCATCAGTATTGGGCATGGTCAAACCATTCAAGGCTTTATATACCTTTGTGCTGAAGTGGGATTTACTCAAAGAGGTAACTGCCATCATGGGTAAAGGGAAGGGTTTTGCTTTCGTAAAGGTGACTACGGTGGTCTGAGACATCATTTAAATTCTATATGGTGGGACCAACTGATGATGTTACCAACAGCAAGGGGCGCCTCTGTAGCCAGGTTGGCAGGAGCAGCAGTGGGTAGCACACGCTTCTTGATTAGACCAGGGTTCGAGCCCGTGACCACCAAATACGGAGGATGTGGAAAGGTCAGGAAATGGTCACCGCATATTCCTGGAGCAATATGGCCTTAGTTGCTAATGCTCCTAAAAACCAAATAACAACAACCAACAGTAAATTCAAAATGGGACGCATTCAAAGAAATAATCTTGGAAGCTTATAGGCTTTTCATACAACTAAGAAATATTGTTAAAGAATTAGGCCTAAATGGATGTCAGATGAACTAATTAGACATGTGTGTGTGTTAAGGGTGTTTAATGGTGCATAAGCTACGCTGGCTATAGCGTGCCTAATTAGACATGTAGCAGAGAAGTAAAATGGATACATATTTCACACAACCACACACACTTGAGTGTGCTTAATGTCCTGAAAGAGCATAGCCAACCAAGTCACAAAGGAGATTAGGCAAGCAAAGGCAGGTTACAAGAAATCTTTGGAAAAGGAAGCAAAAAAAAACAGCAGGGTTCTTTACTTATGTAAATTCTACAAGGAAGGGGATGAAGCAGATTGGTCAACTTGATATTGATGGTTCAACTATTGATAATCCTGCTCAGATAGCTAACAAACTAAATGAATATTTTGCATCTACATTCACACAGGAGCTATTCAGGGAGGGGGAATGCCAGAGGTGTATTAAACTCTGGTAGTAAGCTAGATAACTTTCTAATAACTAAGAGTAAAGTGAAGGAGAAATTGTTGAAGATAAACATAAGAAACACACCTGGGGTGGATGGAATCTATCCAATTATATTGGAGGAGGCAGCAAATATACTAAGCAAACCCTTAGCCATAATTAAGAGAGCTTCCTTTTACTCAGGGGAGGTACCCATGGACTGGAAATGTTACCAAAATCCAGATCAAAGGGCGACACAAGTAATTACAGACCTCTTATTTTAACTTCTGTTCCAGGGAAATTAAAGGAGCATTGCAGGACAATCTGGACAGGACTTCAGTTATAGCTCGGACACAGCATGTGTTTAAGGGGAAGTCTTGTCTGACCAATTTGATTGGATACTATTAGCTTAGTAGAGGCATGCCATATGATGCAAAAAAGCAAGCTTATTCAGCATCAGCCAAAAAAAAAAAAAAAAAAAAAAAAAATGTGGGAGAAGAAGAGTGGTAATCAATTGACACTGCTCTTTGTGGACTAATGTTATTAGTGGAGTCCCCCAGGGTTCAGTGTTGGGTCCATTGTTTTTTGTATTCATTAATGATATTGATGATGGTATATCAGGCTTAAATGTCCAAGTTTGCAGACGATATGAAGGTTGGCAAGGTTGTTAATGACACAAATGCCAGTACGATGCTGGAACAGGATCTAGAAAAGTTGAGCACACAGGCTGAGAGGTGGCAACTGAAGTTTAGCATTGACAAATGTAAAGTACTGCATAGAGGAAGCAGTAACCCCAGAGTAGCATATCAACTGTGTGGTACTACACTGACAGTAGTAGAGAGTGAAAAGGACCTGGGGGTAATTGTGCAGGCAGATATGAAGTTTTCTGAGAAGTGCAGACAGTCTGCAAGATTAGGTCATGGTGTCTTGTCAAAGATATACAGGAATTTTTCTATCAGGGATAAGGAGGTGATTATCCCCTTGGTTAGGCCACACCTTGAGTACTGTATACAGGTCTGGAGGCTTCATTTTAAGAACGGTGTAGAGCTGTTAGAATGAGTACAGAGTAGGGCAACAAGATTAGTGAATGGAACAAAAGGTTGCTCTTACAAAGAAAGGCTTAGTTTTGCAAATTACAGTGTCTCGAAACTAGGCACCTGCGAGGTGATCTGATTGAGGTGTATAAAGCCTTGAATGGTTTGAGCATGCTCAATGCTGATGAGGTTCTTCCTCTTGCTGAGAATAATCGCCTGAGAGTGCATAAATTCAAATTGAGGAAAGACAGTTGTAGGATAGATGTGTGGAAGTTTGCCTTTAGCCAGAGGGTGGGTGATTGCTGGAACAAACTTCCATCTGTTATTAAAGAAGTTGGCAATTTAAACAGATTCAAGGCAGAACTAGACAAACATTTGGAGCAGATGGATGAGTGAAATTAGAAGGGGGTGTGTTTTTTTTTTTTTTTTTGGCTGAAGCTTGCTTTCTTGAATCATGTGCCCTTGCTAATGCTAATAAATCCAAGTTTGCAGATGAACTAAGGTTGGCAGAGTTATTAATGACAGTAATGGCAGTGTGCTACTGCAACAGGATGTAGAAAAGTTGGGCAGATGAGCTGAGAAGTGGCAACTGAAGTTGAATATCAATTGAGAAGTGCAAAGTACTGCATATGGGTAGAAGTAACTCCAGAGAAACGTACCAACTGTCTGGTACTACACTTAGATATGAAAAAGACGTGTGAGTAATTTTGTAGTAAGATATGCAGTTTTCTAACAGTGCATACAGGGTGCCAGAGCAGGTCATGGGCTGTTGGTAATGATATACAAGAATTTTGTGAATAGGGAAAAGGAGGTGATTATTCCTTTGTATAAGGCTTTTGTCAGGCCACGCCTTGAGTACTGCATACAAGTCTGGAGGCCTCATTTTAGGAAGGATGTAGAGTTGATTGAACAAGTACACAGAAGGGATAAAAGATTGGTGGGAGGAATGAAGGGGTTTCTCTTACCAAGGAAGGTTTAAGTTCTGCAAATTGCAATGTCTGGAGACTAGGTGATATGATTGAGATATATAAGGCCTTGAATGGGTTGCGAGCAGGCTCAATTCTGAGGGGATTCTTCCTGTTGCTCAGATTACAAACCTGAGATGCATAAATTGAAATAGAGGAAAGACAGTTGTTGAATAGATGAACAGAAATTTGCCTTTAGCCAGCAGACAGTTGATTGTTGGAACAAACTTCCATCTGTCACTATGGAAGTTGATAGCTTAAATAAATTCAAAGAGGAACTGGACAAACATTTAGAGGGAATGAATGTGTGAAATAGTTTTTTTTTTTTTGCTGATGCTACATAAGCTTACTTTCTTGCATCACATGATTCTACTACTACCTTTCTCCTACTTACTTACAAACCTGAGATGCATAAATTGAAATAGAGGAAAGACAGTTGTTGAATAGATGTACACTACTGCCAAAATTCTGCACGTTGCTGAAAAAAAACAGTACAAGCTGTCCAATCAGCCTGTCCATATTGCTCAGAAAACTTTAAGCACTGCAAAATTACCACAACAAAAAAAAAATCACACTGCAAAATTACCACAGATCTTTTTCGTTCTCTACTACCTTCAGTTTGGTATCACACAGCTGATATGTTAATCAACTCTATGAGTAACATATCAACTGGGGATTACTGCTATCATATGCAGTACCTTGCATTTGTCAGTGTTAAACTTTAATTACCACTTCTCAGCACATATGTCTAATTTCTTCAGATCTTGTTGCAGCAGCATATGTTGATTACTGTCATTAACTACCCTGCCAACCTTCATATAATTTGCACACTTATGTGCACACTTAGACATTAAGTCTGGTATGGCTTCACCAATATCATTAATCAAAATTCAAAACAATAATGGAACCAGAACTGAATCCTGGGACATGTCACGAATAACATTAGTCCAAGAAAAGCAGTGCCCGCTGACAACCAATCTATCTTCCTCTCAGGGGTGCTCCTATGGTATGTCGCGTTTGGGTGTCAATCACAATTTGGCAGCTGGGTGCCAAATGAAATTGGCAAGTCATCTGAACCATTTTTTTTTCCAACTGAAATTTGGTGCCCCTCTTAAAATTTTCTTCATATGTGTGTGTAAATTTCAGATTTTCAGGCGCCCCTTGAATATTGGCACCCGGGTGCAGTGGATTCCTTGCACCCTCGGTACAGCCTGCCCCTGCTTCTCCCTCTCAGCTATCCCTTCATCCATAGCAGTAACTTACTTCCTAAACACTGCTTCAACTTGTACAGCAATCTTTTATCTGCAACAGTATAACAAGTTTTCTAAGTAAATGATATCAAAATTATTTTTTGCATCTAGTTACTTTACTTCTGCATCAAAGTATCGAATCAGCTTGATCAGATGAGATCACCCCTTAATAAATCTATCTGACTGCTGTATAACCGCATGTTTCCCTAAATGGTTCTTATTTCTTTAATCAGCAACTCCATTATTCTTCCTGGAACAGAGTCAATCTTACAATTATTATATTCACTGTTTGATTTGCCCTCTCCCCTTTGTGAGCTGCAGGAATACATTCACACAAATCCAGGATCAGGTCCCTGAATCCAAGAATGCTCTTGTAATTACGGCTAAAGGTTTGCTGACTTATTTTACTGCCTCTCTTAATATAATTTGGATAGATCACATCACTTTCTCAGATGCCTTATTTGCAGTTAGTTCAAAGTCTCTTCCAATTTCTTCTCAAGTTATTTGTACAAGGATAAGAGAAATTTACCTCAATATGATACATAGAACACTTCTGTATGATACTCTCCAGAAATTAAAACGAATAAAAGATTAAAGCAAAATGATTACAGTAAAAAAATAAATTGAACATAATTCAAAAATTAAATAAAATTCAAAAAAAATTAAAAATATTAATTAAAAATCAATTAAAGTTAAATGTAAATTTGAAAGACGATTTTCCTTCCTATAAAGGAAAAAAGCAACTTACTTGGTGCTTTTTCTCATATCTAAACAATGCACACACAATCACGATGGATGGGGGAAACATCACTTCATACCAGGGCCTCCAAAACACAAAAGCATAGGGGGCAAGGAAGTATATCAATTCTTGATCACCATCAGAAGTCTTACACAAAATTAACTACACAACAGATTTGCAAGCACTTAACATGATGTGCTACATCATGTAAGTACATGCAAACTGTAGTTGTGCATGTTTATGCATATTTACAGCCTCACTCACACACACTTTATAGTTATAAAATATCATGTAATTGCTAGCATATCTCAGATCTCAGAACATGGTACATCATATATGTGCTAGCAAAACTCATATAAATTGATTTTATGTAAGGCCACCTATAAAGGAACAAAATTTTCTGAACCTTGAAATACTTGGTTTTCAGTTTAAGAAACAGTTAATTAAATTCTGCTAATTGCTCTAAAAATTATATCAATAATCCAAATTACCTCTATATTAATCAGCAGAGTGGTTAATTTACATATTTTTCATGATTTGGAAACCCCTGGGGCATCTGAGCTGGGATTCTACATAAAAAAACTTTTACAAGGGTCAACATACATAATATAATAGTAACATATTAAACAAAATGATCTTAGGGCTTTACCCCTGATTTCTCCCCACCTAACACAATGGACGTGCCTATAGTCTGAGATCTGTATACGCCACAAACACATTTCTAAAGGTCCCAAAAATTACATCATGGGAAGACTGGGCAAACAATAATTGCAGTATTTTCAGAGAGCACTGGGAAAGCAAAAATGAGGGTAGAAGTTTGTTATAGGCCTAATGACTCTGATGATTACAATGAACAATTATACAGAGAAATGGAGTGGGCCAGTAAATCAGTGTCTTATAATGGGGGATATTAACTTCCCAGATATAGACTGGAACTTTCAGATTGGTCACTTGCACACTAGCAAGGCTTTTGTGGATTAACTGGATGATTGTTTTCTACAGCAGCATGTTGGAGAGGCAACAAAAGGGAGTAACATTCTTGATTTGATTATTAGCAGTGATTATTCATGCATTAAGAATTTACAGATAAAGGAACCACTAGGCAGCAGTGTACTGATGTGGGACTTCCATCAGGGGTAAAAAACAGCAAAGACTTCTTTACTTAAGGGAAGGGTTTTTGCTTCGTAAAGGCGATTACAGTGCTCTGAGTTTTTTTAGGTTCCATACAGTGGGACCAACTGATGATGTTACCAACAGCAAACTCAAAATGGTAAGATTCAAAGTAATTTCAGAAAAGCTACTAGGCTTTTTGTTCCAACTAAGAAATACTGCTCTAGGTTCAGGCACAAATGGATATCAGATGAACAAATGAGGCTTGTGGCAGAGAAGAAAAATGCAGTGGATGCACAAATTGTCAGGCAACACAGAAGCCTATGGTAGATACAAGCTAGTCTGTAATCAAGTCACAAAGGAAGTCAAGCAAGCAAAGGCAGATTATGAAAAATCTTTGGCAAAGGATGCAAAGAAAAACAGCAAATACTTCTTTACTTACATAAACTATAAAAGAAAGGGGATGAATCAGGTTGATCCACTTGATATCAATGGTTTGACTGCAGATGGTCATTCTCAGATATTTTGCATCTACATTCACATGAGGAGTTATTCGAGGAGAGTGTCAGATATTTTTAAACTAACATGGAGTTAAATGATTTTGTAATAACTGAGAGCAAAGTGGAGGGGAAATTCTTAAACTTAAACATAAGAAGAAAGGCACATGGGGTGGATGGGATCTATCCAGTTATATTAAAGGAGGCAGCAAAGGAAGTAAGTAAACCCTTAGCCATAATTAGGAGAACATCCTTGGACTCACTCAGGGGAATTCTCCACAGACTGAAGTTGTGCAAGTGAATCTCCAATTCACAATGGGGGATCAAAGGGTGACAAAAGTAATTACAGACCCATTAGTTTGACTTCTGTTGCAGGAAAAAT
The DNA here is from genome assembly GCF_048544385.1 of Mastigoproctus giganteus. NCBI lineage: Eukaryota > Metazoa > Arthropoda > Arachnida > Uropygi > Thelyphonidae > Mastigoproctus > Mastigoproctus giganteus. Next base: position 223,423,250 of record NC_143583.1, read on the forward strand.
AATGGAGTCACTGCTTAAAGAAGCATTGTAGGATCATTTAGACAAGACTGCAGCAATAATTCAGGCACAGCATGGGTTTGTAAATGGGAAGTCGTCTGGCCAATTTGATTGGATAATATGTGGTCACAAAGGAACTGGAGCCAACAAATAATTTTAAAATCATATACTTGGATTTCAGGAAAGGTTTTGATACTGTTGCACATGAAAGACTACCGTACAAATTGGAGCAGTGTGGCATTGGAGGCAAATTGCTGCTAGGGATAAAAGGTTGGTTGAGTGGAAAAACACAGAATGGTTAAAATTCGGTACTGCTCTTTGTGGACTAATGTTATTAGTGGTGTCCTCAGGATTCAGTGTTTGGCCCATTGTTGTTTTGTATATTTATCAATGATATTGATGAAGGTATATCAAGCTTAATGTCAAAGTTTGCAAATGATACAAAGGTTAGCGGTTGTTAATAACAGTAATGACAGTATGCTGCTGGAACTGGAAAAGTTGGGTAGATGGGCTGAGAAGTGGCAACTGACGTTTAACATTGACAAATGCAAAGTACTGCATATGGGTTGCAGTTACCCCAGAGAAATGTACCAATAATGTGGTGTTACACTTGGGGTAGTGGAGAATGAAAGATACCTTGGGGTAATCATGCAGTCAGATATGAAATTTTCTGAGCAGTGCAGATGGTCTGCAGAGTTGGTCATGGGGTTTTGTCAGTGATATACAGGAATTTTGCATGCAGGGATAAGGAGGTGATTATCCTCTTGTATAAGGCAATAGTCAGGATACACCTTGAGTACTGCGTACAGGTCTGGAAGCCTCATTTTAGGAAGGATGTAGAGTTGCTAGAACAAGTACAGAGTAGGGTGCAAGACTGGTGAAGGGAATAAAGGGGGTGTCTTATGTACAAGAGCACCCCTTTATTCTGCAAATTGCGTCTTTTGGCGACTAGGCACCTGCGAGGTAATCTGATTGAGGTGTACAAGGCCTTGAATGGATTGAGCAGGCGTAGTGATGAGGGGATTCTTCCACTTGCTCAGATTACAAATGTGAGGGGGGGCATATATTTAAACTGAGGAAAGGCAGTTGTAGAATAGATGTGCAGAAGTTTGCCTTTGGTCAGTGGGTAGTTGATTGCTGGAACAAACTTCCATTTGTTGTTGTGGAAGTTGATAGCTTAAATAAATTACAGGCAGAACTCATCAAACATTTCGAATGAATGGATCAGTGAAATGGGAGAGTCTTTTTTTTATACACACGCTTGCTTTCTTGCATCATGTGCCTCTACTAATCCCAACGACCGAAATCATGGAGCAACCATGCCAATGTGCTTTGGTAAATCTAGCTTGGCTGTTACTCATCATTCCGATTTCATAAATAAAACTTATCTTCAAAAGTATTTCAGTGATTCGACCTACCGTTTAGTTGGAAAAAAACAAAAAATGTAGGTGGGCCGTTGTGATTTCCAAATAGAATTTGTAATGCGTTGTTCCGCCACAACCGCATATTAGCTACTACAGTTAACCTTCAAAACACTTACCTCCCGCTTAAAATAGCTAAAAATTTCGCAAGTGGCTTCACAAACATCCACACAATAGGATGCACATAACGAACGGGAGAAGTACGAAAAGAAACATTCAATAACGTCTTCGCAGCAACTTTTCTCTGGTGCACGGAATATCCAGCAGATGGTATCACATTTCTTACGAGTGTTGGAAAACTGCACGATGAAATTAATTTGTGTCTCCCGCCAGACAGGTGGCGAAACGATTCCAGAAAAACACGCAACATTTCAACTCAATTGGAATGGGGAAAATAAATATAACCTGGACGTAAAACTTTGCCTACTGCACACTTAGACCGACGTCGCCACTTGGATGGGGTGTTCTCTCTATTATAATAAGTATATATTTAAAAAATTTTCACATTCTATTTTTATTTAATTTTCTACGTTATATATTTTGGTAAAACTCAAGAACGCGGTGCCCCTTTGACAATTACGTCGAGAAGAAGAGGGGGAAAGCAGTGACGTACGGTTCGTAACTCCGCCCACTCACAGCGTTCCCCCCTCTTCTTCTCGACAACTGCACGTGGCGAATGTCACGCGACATAACAGTATGGCGGAACCTAAAAATAACGAAATTATCGGCAACAGTAATTTTTTCGGAGCAGCAGCCAAAATAATTGTAAATTAAACACACTAATTTCGTTGTTTAAAACGAAAAAAAAAATAATGAGACGCAGCAAACGACCAATTTTTGACAAATAACTGGCGAAGTCCCGCAAAAACCTACCATTTTTAATTAAACACAAACGAAAGACAATTAAAAACGTAATTCCCAATTGAAAAACATTCTTAAAAACGAAAAAAAAAAAAAAATGAGACGCAGCAAACCAATTTTCGACAAATAACCTAAAAAGGTAACCTACCATTTTTAATTAAACACAAACGAAAGACAATTAAAAACGTAATATACATTTTTTTTTTTTTCGTCCAACGACTGGTTTTTGCTTGAATCCTTCCCGAAGTCGCATGAAAATCTAACCTTTTCTGGCTAAACAGAAACGAAAGTCAATTAACACGTGCAACGAACAATAAAATTGCTCTTTGCATAAGCACAAAACGGCAACATAGAATTTTTTCTTTTTTAAAAAAAAAACGCAACGGACACAATACTACGTTAATAATACGTGAAAATAACACAGAAATACAAGACAAACTCACCTCACAGCAGCAAAAAACAAAGAAACAGTTTAGCAGCAGGATGGAACGGGATAGCGACAAACTGAAAACCACGAGGCAATAACCAGAAAATGAAGAAGTAACAACTCAGCACCGTACGCACTAAAAACCAACATTCAAAGAAAGAATACGCAACGAATTTCGCATTTAGCGCTCCAGTGACGTCGTGTCACGTGACATCTACGTGAGCGAAGAGGGAACGCAGTCAGTAGGCGGGATCAAAACCTGTCAATCACTGCTTTCCCCCGTTCTGACAGCCAATTACATGGGGGCACCGTATATTGGACTATGGCCTATATTTTTTATGCTTATTATGTCCACGGCCATTTTCCTTTTGTACTGGTGAGGCAAAACATAAACTTACAATTTGTCCTACCTGTGTTTACGTAGCTACAGCACATTTTATGAATTGGTTAACTATATGTAATGAAAGGATGATTGATGTCCGTTTTTCTTTTGTTTTTTTTTTTTTTATAAACATAAATCTGACGATCACGCCCAAATTCCACAGTTAAAATATTTATTTAAATAATTTAATGAATAGATTATAGTAAAAAAAAAAAAAAGCTTGAATTTTACATAATTAGAAACCTTTTGCAGTTGAAGTCAGAAGATAATTACTAATCTGTGATTATGGTAATTATTAAAATGTAAGTCGTTACAGTATAATCAAATGTTCCTTGGTATCAGGTAAATATTGTACGCTTTCCTAGGGAACCTTAATCGAGCCGATCATAGGGAAGATAAGTACAGTATTAGTATAGTTGTGGGAATGATCCAAGAAAGTAAGCTTTTACAGCACAAGCAAAAAAAAACAAAATCACAAAACACATTTCGCACCTCCAGGGGCTCACATCTGGTGAGTATGAGCTTGGCACACACAGGGTCCAGAGCTGGATATCATCATCCTTCTCTTTCTTGGTGATTCCTTTCTACTTCTCTCTCTGCCTCTCAGGGTAATAGGGAATTTTTTTTTTTTTTTTTGGCCGGTGCAGCATAAGCTTCAGGCTTCCTTGTACCATATGACTAATAATAATAATAATAATAATAATAATAATATCCGTCTCCACCAACTGTTTCGCTAGTTCTTCCTTGTATTAATTCAAACTATTAACTTCCACAACAATCGAAGGAAGCTTTTTCCAACAATCAACCACCCATTGGCTGAAGGGAAATTTCCTCACATCTTTTCTGCAACCATCCTTCATCAATTTGTATTTTTGTCCCATTATGTGAAATCTCTCTCAGGGTAGCTCAGAATTGTTTTTTTTTTTTTTTTTTTTTTTTTTGACTGGTGTAGCAAAAGATTCAGGTTTCCTTGCACCTTTTGGCTAATAATAATAATAATAAATCACACCCTATCAAGGAAATACCAGTTTATACCGTAACCCCGGGCTGTACTAGAACCCACAACCTAAATGCTGTATTGAGACCGCGCCATTATAACGGACAAAACCATTTGATGATGGTCTTGTCCGTTCAATGTCCGTTCAAATTATAATGGTTTGAATTCAAACCATTATAATGGTTTGATGAATTCAAATTCATCAAACCAAGACAATCCCGCACTACAATTGGACATAACCCTTGCTAACAAAGAAGGAAAACGCTATCTATTTAATTCTGGGAACCTCCAGGAAACGCACGAGGAAAAAATCAGGCAGTTCCCGAACCTAAGACATGAGATTAAAGAGATGTGGCATATGCAACAAGTAATGACCACACGATCATCGTGTCATTCACCGGTACAGTGCCAAAGATCCTGCATAACGGCCTAGCAGCAATAGCACTCCCAGAGAACGCCTACAAGGATCTCCAGAATGTAGCAATCCTGAACATATATTTTTTTAACATATAATATACACAACAGGCATGCGCCCAGTTAAAGTGTATAACAGAGCAGAAAAAAAGGTTGAACAAAAATTTACAAAACATATACAAATAAATAGTATAATAATACACTTTGTACAAAAAATTATTATTATTTTAGGGTTGCCCATAATTAAATACATGAACCCGTATTTGTGTCTGTAAATTGCGTATGTTCTATGGTTGATTTGCCTGTTTTGCTGGACGAAAAAACAAACCCCAGTTACTGGGGAGAAAAACCTTGCTATCTACGCCTGAAACCAATTAACTCAGCCACAGAGTGAAAATAGCCCATTAAAGTTCCGCGCTTCATCGACCGGATTCGAACCCAGGCCTTTTCCACCCGGTGGAAAAGGCCTGGGTTCGAATCCCGTCGAATTTCTTATATATACCACTGCTGTACCCGCGCAGACTAATACACTTTGTACAATGAAAGTTCATTCAACCGGGAAAAGTCCAATTAACGGAAATAAAAAAGGTATTCATGATGTCAAGTCCAGCGCCATGAAAAATCGTAGAGAGCAGGTTGCTGCAGGAGACATCATGACACACACACACACGAATTAATGAAGATATTTTAAGCCCAGAACTCATCCGTCAACCAGTCAACCTACTCCAAACAGTTCTGTGAAACTGTTTCTTGTTCACAGCCATATCCAAGTCAAACTTACTCATGAGTGACAATGTTCTTTTGAAGAAGGAATTCCTGGATATCTCTAATCTAGAGTTACCGATGTGCAATGTAGTCTTCTGTCTAGTAGCCACCGCTGGAGCGTGAAGGTCAATATGGCATTGAAGATCCGCCAGGTAGGTTGAACCAGCAAAGATATGGTACAACAGTTTTAAATCAAAATCAGTTGGCCGAGTTTCCAGAGATTGAAGCTTGAAGTAAGAACAGATTCCGGTAGAAGATTCTGTGGTAAAACATGGGATTACTTCTGGAAAGATATTGGATAAATTTCATCCGGAGCGATTCTATTTGCCGTATCAAGTATGCATAGTGTGGGTTCCATATAGGAGAAGAAAACTCCAGTATAGGGAATACAATTGTTTTGAATAGGAGCACAGAGAACTGAGGATCTTGAAATCTGTACGTCTGCCATTTAATGAAGCAAATTTGTTTTTTTCGCTTGGTTTAATATATTTCTAACATGTTTATCAAATCCACTTGTAGCGGTAAACATAACTCACAGATCTTTAACTTCGTCAACTCTGGAAATCGGTATCTCCTTGATGTCATTTTGATTAACTAAAACCTTAGTTTTCCTCGAAGCTGTAAAGGAAATTGAGCTGTATTTCGTAGGATTAACCTCCAGACCATTCAAAGCAATCCAATCAGCCAAAGAACTGAGAGCAGGCTGAAGGTTAATTGCATCATCTTGACTGCTGATACGTGAAAATAGTTTCACAGCATCGTAAACGTTTGGATCTTAATACCACCTCTCTCTTAGAGGTGGTATTAAGTTATCAGACACTCAGCCTAAAACACTGATGGATCCAATATCTCTCTATTACAGAAGATTTAGTAGAAGTCCGGTTGGCCTGCCTCCCTAAAATCCACTCATGCACACCTTCTCGATGGTAAGCCCTGTTACGTCACTTAGGTGGCAACGTACGTGTAGAGTGGTTCTCTTCAAGACGCCTGGTCAGCGTGAAGAGGAAAAGACCAAACCCTCCAACATACGAGAGCACAACAATACAAATGGCCTTCAGTCCCCAGCAGCTTTCACTCTCCCTCTTACGGCAGCGAGAGGATCAGAGTGGAAGCAGAGGGTGCTAAGAATCTCTGAGTACGACCAGGCTGCCATGCATGGAAACTGAACTTGGCCTGTTATAACGTACGATCACTAATCGGTGAAGACAGGATATTAGAGCTGGAAAAGAAATTAGAAAATGTGAATTGGAATATCATCGGTTTGGCTGAAACAAGAAGAAGAAATGAATCACTTATAAGTTTATCAAGTGGAAATCTGCTGTACACCAATGGAAACAGTGAAAGGAGTGAAGGTGGAGTTGGGTTTCTGGTCCATAAACATTTTAAAAACAACATTTTGGAATTCAAAAGTACATCACCAAGGGTGTCAAGACTAATACTCAAGATTTCTAAGAGGTACAAGCTAAAGATTATAATGATTTATGCATCAACATCGAGCCATGATGATGAAGAGGTTGAAGAAATATACACTGAAATTGAGAGTCTTCTAGATGAGCAGAAAACCCACTACACTATTATTATGGGGGACTTCAATGCTAAGGTTGGAAAAAGGCAAAACAGCGCAGAAAGAGGAACTATAGGAAATTTTGGAATTGGTGAAAGAAATAAAAGAGGTGAAAGACTTGTGGAATTTGCAGAATCTCAAGGAATGTCAGTAATGAACACTTTTTTCAAGAAAAGGGTGAACAGAAAGTGAACATGGAAGAGTCCAAATGGATCAACAACTAATGAAATCGACTTCATCCTCACTAACAGAAGATATATTGTGAATGATGTTACCGTCCTGAATAAGGTAAATGTTGGAAGTGATCACAGAATGGTAAGATGTACACGATATAGAAATAGGAAAGGAAAGGAAAAAACTGACTCGAGTAAATAATACAAAGGTCTTTGAAATAACAGAGGACGAGAAAAAGCAGTATGTACTGGAACTTAAGAACAAGTTTGAGCTTTGAGCTTCTGCAGACTGCTCAGGACCAAGATATCGACGAGGAATATTACAACTTTCTGAAAGTGATAAAGCCAAAGAAACCTATAGGGAAACAGAAATCCCAAGAAGAAAAAATTAGTCAAGAAGCACTTGCCATGATGAACCAAAGACGACAAATGAAGAGCAAGAAAACACTGACAGGGAGA